>NC_092172.1:32119449-32379240 GCF_045791955.1 Oncorhynchus clarkii lewisi | reverse complement strand
CCGGCTCCTCAAATACCAACAGGACCCGCAGGGCCTTAAACGGGCTGCAGCGCGGATGCCTGATCAAAATAAACAAAAGCACTCAATGCATTCCCCTCAGCACCAGGACCATATTCATTCTTGAAGTGTTTTGTTCAGTTTGAATGCATGACTCTATAGCCACCGTGGTTATTTGTTTTGACCTGCTGGTCATCTAGGAACAGTTGAACACATCTGGCACAAGTACTCTTAAAATCTCCACCTGGTACATAAGGAGGACTGGCCACCCCTCAGAGCCTGGTTTCTTCCTAGGTTCCTGCCTTTCCAGGGAGTTTTTCCTAGCCACGGTGCTTATGCATTGCTTGCTCTAAGGGGTTTTAGGCTGGGTATCTGTAAAGCACTTTGTGACAACTGCTATTGTTAAAAGGGTTTTATAAAATGTGGTTGATTGATAGACTGTGGATGCCATTATAATAGTAGACTACCAGTGTTTACATTTGTGTCACTTGAGAGGGCCGACTTAAATTGCCTGCATTAATATTCCTATATGATAGGGGCAGGTGTAGTCTGACAATTTTTGGACATAAACAACTACAATCCCCACCATTCCACTATGCGCTCGTCAGGGCCCACTCCGGCGGGCAGCAGGTAGTTCCTGTAGTTGAGCAGCTTGCCCTCCTTGCAACAGTCCCTCACCCAGATGTGAGACACACACGGCACACCACTGGCCACACACAGCAGGTACTTCCTGGTTCGGCTATGCTGGTCGGTGATCAGCAGGCTCTGATAGGCCGCCTTGCACTGCGGCGGGAGGGAATCACAAGAGAGGACACTTCACGATGGGCAATATTAGAAATTGTATATGTAGAAGGAAAGCTAAACCTTGTATTCTTTTAGTGGAACAATTGAGGGAAGAATGCTGAAATGGAACTTGAACCAGGGACCTTTTGTTTACAGAGCAAGTGCACTACCTCCTGTGACATATACAGTTGAAGTCAGAAGTATACATACACCTTAGCCAAATACATTTAACTCAGTTTTTCACAATTCCTGACATTTAATCCTAGTAAAAATTCCCTGTCTTAGGTCAGATAGGATCACCACTTCATTTTAAGAATGTGAAATATCAGAATAATAGTAGAGTGATTTATTTAAGCTTTTATTTCTTTCATCACATTTCCAGTAGGTCAGAAGTTTACATACACTCAATTAGTATTTGGTAGCATTGCCTTTAAAATTGTTTAACTTGGGTCAAACGTTTCGGGTAGCCTTCCACAAGCTTCCCACAATAAGTTGGGGCAATTTGGCCCATTCCTCCTGACAGAGCTGGTGTAACTGTGTCAGGTTTGTAGGCCTCCTTGCTCACACACGCTTTTTCAGTTCTGCTCACAAATTTTCTATGGGATTGAGGTCAGGGCATTGTGATGGCCACTCCAATACCTTGACTTTGTTGTCCTTAAGCCATTTTGCCACAACTTTGGAAGTATGCTTGGTGTCATTGTCCATTTGGAAGACCCATTTTGAGACCAAGCTTTAACTTGGTCTCTGATGTCTTGAGATGTTGCTTCAATATATCCACATAATTTTCCTGCCTCATGATGCCATCTATTTTGTGAAGTGCATCAGTCCCTCCTGCAGCAAAGCACCCCCAACAACATGATGCTGCCACCCTCGTGCTTCACAGTTGGGATGGTGTTCTTTGGCTTGCAAGCATCCCCCTTTTTCCTCCTAACATAACGATGGTCATTATGGCCAAACAGTTCTATTTTTTTTTTCATCAGACCAGAGGACATTTCTTTAAAAAGTACGGTCTTTGTCCCCATATGCATTTGCTAACTGTATTCTGGCTTATTTTATGGCAGTTTTGGAGCAGTGGCTTCTTCCTTGCTGAGCGGCTTTTCAGGTCATGTCGATATAGGACTCATTTTATTGTGGATATACAGAACACGTCTCCTTCTTGAGCAGTATGACTGCTGCGTTGTCCCATGGTGTTTGTTCAGATGAAAGTGGTACCTTCAGGCGTTTGGAAATTGCTCCCAAGGATGAACCAGATTTGTGGAGGTCTACAATTTTTCTTCTGAGGTCTTGGGTGATTTATTTTGATTTTTCCATGATGTCAAGTAAAGAGGTACTGAGTTTAAAGGTAGGCCTTGAAATACATCCACAGGTACACCTCCAATTGACTCAAATTATGTCAATTAGCCTATCAGAAGCTTCTAAAGCCATGACATAATTTTCTGGAATTTTCCAAGCTGTTTAAATCCACAATCAACTTAGTGTAGGTAAACTTCTGACCCACTGAAATTGTGATACAGTGAATTATAAGTGAAATAATTTGTCTGTTGGGAAAATGACTAGTCATGCACAAAGTAGATGTCCTAACCGACTTGCCAAAACTATAGTTTGTTAACAAGAAATTTGTGGAGTGGTTGAAAAACAAGTTTGACTCCAACCTAAGTGTAGGCTTCATCATAAACTTCCAACTTCAACTGTAGGTGCAGAGGATGTAGTGTGCCTACATACAGTAATGCCTCCCTACTGTCGCTTCTCTCTCCATATTCCATGAGAACTGACATGGCTGTAGAAGTGTGCTCATAGAAATAGAATTGCAGTGAAATGAGAGGCTTTGTCCCTCTAGTAATTCTCTCTCTATGGGTGTTCCATGTCACCTGTTCCTCGTTGAAGTCGTTGAGGATGAAGCCTGCTCCGGCCTCCAGCTGTGTCTCAGTGTAGCGTTTGTGATAGGGGGCCGTCTGCACATACTCTATTGGAGGGAAAGGACAACATAAAACATGTTAACATACACAATCAGAGAGATCTTTAGCTGTCATTTAGATAAACAAAAAAGGATGTCGGTGTGTCTTAAATGAATTAAATGCATTTCATTGAGGCTGCACAGACCACTGTGGAAGACCTTTGCCTAAAACTAACCAGATTCCTGGGCAAAATTTTTACTTGATCCACACACTCAGTCATTTGTTTCTTGGAAGTTTCCCATTGACATCAATTATTAACACCAAAGTCTCAAAGTTAGGAATCCGCCGATTAATGATGATCTGTCAAACTTTAACATTGGAATGAACGTCAAATTAGAGACCCCATAATAATTCAAATATAAATGTGGGGCTCCCCCAAAAGGTCAAAGATTTCAATGTTGTGGACACCTAAAAGACAATGTATAATTTGAACACTGGAATGAACTATCCCTTTAAGGGGTGTTCCACAGTCTGGGAATACACAAGGGTCCCATCCAGAATCAACCCCTGGACCCTATGCATGTGGAGATCTGACTGGATTTGAGAGGTGTTTGCAATTTGATAGTACTATAGCTCCACCCTGTCCTCTGATAGGGCAGATGGAGTTTCACCATATTGCTTATACCAATCAAATCCTCTCCCATCTCCACAAGGGTTTAGGGGTAGATTTGGGATTGGGCCATAGCCTTCTCACCCTCCTCGCCATCGCTGATTGGCTGGTTGGTCTGGCGGTCGCTCTCTGATGATGCGGTCAGCATGAAGACAAAGCCCACGAAGAGAGATGCACTCTGGGGCAGCGGGCCGTGAGTCTCCGCCAGGTCACTATGGTCCCAGGGCAGGTCGGTGCCACTGCCTGAGGTGTTACACACACCAACCCGCTGACCTGTGGAGAGAAATGAATGGATGGACACATACAGACGCCCAATCAGAGACACATACACAGAGAGAGAGCGAGAGATAAATAAAAGAGAAATAGAGAGACAGCAGAAATTAGAAACCATCAATGAAACAGCTGGAATTGTGTATTTCAAGAGAGAAAAGGTCTATGAAGAAAAATAGCTTTATAACAGACTGAGGAAGAACACGAACACCACCGGTGCAGTAAAACATGAGGTTCAGCCCTTCAAACACCACCAGTACAGTAAAACATGAGGTTCAGTCCTTCAAACACCACCAGTACAGTAAAACATGAGGTTCAGTCCTTCAAACACCACCAGTACAGTAAAACATGAGGTTCAGCTCTTCAAACACCACCAGTACAGTAAAACATGAGGTTCAGCCCTTCAAACACCACCAGTACAGTAAAACATGAAGTTCAGCCCTTCAAACACCACCGGTACAGTAAAACATGAGGTTCAGTCCTTCAAACACCACCAGTACAGTAAAACATGAGGTTCAGTCCTTCAAACACCACCAGTACAGTAAAACATGAGGTTCAGTCCTTCAAACACCACCAGTACAGTAAAACATGAGGTTCAGTCCTTCAAACACCACCAGTACAGTAAAACATGAGGTTCAGCCCTTCAAACACCACCAGTACAGTAAAACATGAGGTTCAGCCCTTCAAACAACTAAAGGAAAACAGGTTTGACTTGACACTTCTCTCAATGTCATGAAACATTGTCTGCCGTCACTCAAAACAAGTTTTTGGGATCCGTGCGCGGTTCAAAGGAGTGAAAGGTTTATGGAAAGACACCCCTCTGAGCAAATATTCAGTGGATAATATAAAAACACACCTTTACCTGTTTCCTTTACACATGTGGACCAACACCAAGTCTATTAATAGTTATTCACATACCAACTCAGCCTAAGGTCCTCTGTCGCTCCGTTGGTAAAGCATGGCACTTGCAACGCCAGGATAGTGGTTTCAATTCCCAGGACCACCCGTTTTAAAGAAAACATATTTTTATTTGACCTTTAACTAGGAAAGTCAGTTAAGAACAAATTCTTATTTTCAATGACAGCCTAGGAACAGTGGGTTAACTGCCTTGTTCAGGGGCAGAATGACAGATTTTTACCTTGTCAGCTCAGGGATTCGATCTTGCAACCTTTCGGTTACTAGTCCAACACTCTACCACCAGGCTACCTGCCACCTCGTACATAAAATGTATGCAGTATGCACGCATGACTAAGTGGCTTTGGATAAAAGCGTCTACTAAATGGCATATATTATTATATTATAAGGAGAGGGTGGTGGTTGCAGTGCACTGTGGTAGTCAAAAATGTCTGTGGGTCTGAATACAAACTCAAAGGCTTTATGACTGGTTATATACTGTAATCTCTATAGAGAGCTAGCAATACTAAGAATACTCTTTACAGAAAATCATTTCAAATATCCAAATCTTTATTAAAAAAAATGGTGTTAAAAAAACCATTACATTTTCAATGCGTGCCCTGCTCTTATAGTTCATAATTACATTCATAAAAACGACCAATACTGACTAAAACCAATTGTATTAATAAATAGTTAAAATGTACATTGCAGCAGTCTAAAAATTCTGCACCCCACTGAGACCAATTATGTTAATAAATATAGAAACACATTTCTAGAATGTATAAAATGCCTCCACCTATCCAAACCATCACCAAGGGCTCTCAGTCCACGGTTCTGGGGTCAGGTCTGTATGGTTTGCTCAGTGATCTATGCTCCGAGGTTGAGGTTAGGGCTGTGGCTTAGTGTTACTGAGATTGAGGTTAGGGCTGTGGCTTAGTGTTAAATAGACTGGGGTTGGAGGTGGGCATTTTAGGTTTTGGGTTGACATTTAAGTTGAACCTAAATGTTAGAGGTTACAGTTGAGAGTTTAGGCTTGGACACAGAGGTTAGGTGTAGGGTCAGGGTTAAGGTATGGTGTCAAGTTTAGGGTGACTTGGTCTCCGTACCGGCTCTGGCTCCCCCTCTGCGGCCTCGCTTAGCCGGGGTCCTGTCCCTGTCCTCAGAGCTGATCAGCTTCCTCTTCCCAGAGGGGCCAGGGGTGAGGGGGCTGGCCCCCCCTGTGATCCCCCTGCGTCTCCTCTTCCCCTCCACCAGGTTATCTGTGGAAGACAGCGCCATAGAATGTACTCATTATATCTCTACTTCAATCTGTGGGGGCGGGCACAGCAATGTCACACGTCATCACACTTGACAGGGAAATGACTAACATTTAACCCCACTTCTGTTTGATGAAACACTCAGCAGATTCTTCCTGTATGAAGGAATCACTGTTTTCACAGGGACTTGGGAGTCTTTATCAAGCTATGTGAAACGTAGAGATGACTCAACTCAAACTTAAGAGGAGTAATGTAATATATTTCCTTATTGGGCAGTGCTCACATTATACCATTTTAACATTATCATGCCAACCCAACCTGTACTGTTTTTATTTAACCGGGTAAGTTGACTGAGAACACATTCTCATCTACAGCAACGACCTGGGTAATAGTTACAGGGGAGAGAAGTGGAGATGAATGAGCCAATTGGAAGCTGGGGATGATTAGGTGGTCATGATGGTATGAGGGTCAGATTGGGAATTTAGCCAGGACACCAGGGTTAACACCCCTACTCTTATAATAAGTGCCATGGGATCTTTTAGTGACCACAGAGAGTCAGGACACCCGTTTAACGTCCCATCCGAAAGACTGCACCCTACACTACACAGGGCAATGTCCCCAATCACTGCCCTGTGGCATTGGGATATTTTTTATTATTTCTTTAGACCAGAGAAAAGAGTACCTCCTACTGGCCCTCTTACACCACTTCGTCGTATCTGGTCTCCCATCCAGGGACCACCCAGGACCAACCCTGCCAGCAGTGGGATGCTGGGTGGTATGCTACTGTGCTAGGTCCAATCATTTAGTTTCACACTGTCCTTTCCAGAAGAGTTCCAGCAACTATTGTGTTAGCGTAACCAGGCCAGTGGAGTACATCTCGGCTCAGTGTGGAAAGGGTACTTGTGGTTCTTGCCAGGGCACGGCTATATGGTTCTCACTTAGTCAATCCTCAAAGCTTTGTGGTTGTCTTACCCAGGCTGATATCAGAGGCCTTGGCAAGGGGTGTGGAGGGCTCGTAGGGTCCCAGGCCGTACTGTTCTCTCAGCCTGTTGCCTTGCTCCATGGTCAGGATGACAGAACTGCGGCTGTACCACTGCCTCTCTACAGCTGTAGTGGCTGTAGTCTGGCCCTCACTCTCTACAGCTGTAGTGGCTGTAGTCTGGCCCTCACTCTCTACAGCTGTAGTCTGGCCCTCCCTCTCTACAGCTGTAGTCTGGCCCTGCTTCTCCACACTGTAGAACAAGTCCTCGCCCTCCTTCTTGTAGTCCTTCACTCGACCTGGGGAGACAACGCAAAGCCAGAGAAGGGTTGATAAGCAGTCAAATTTGCATCATATCAGCTACATGGAGAAAAACAACAGTCAATTGAAGAGAGACTACAGTACACTGACGTTAACATTCCACTGAAGATCCATTACACATTTGTGGAGAGTCAGGATCACCAATTTATTTTTCATTTAAAGACAGAATTGGGAAAAGGGCCAACCACATGAAGGGAAATTAGTTTCCAGTGACAGCCTGACCTCTTCTCAGCCATGGGTCTGTGTTGAGACTCGAATTGTCTTATTCCTCTATCCTCCACTCCAAACCCATTCCAACCCCATTCTCTCTTCTCCTGTCCTCTCCTGTCCTACGTCCAGATTCTCCACACGTGTTTTCACACTCCCCGTCATGCGTTTAACCATGGGAGAAAGCTTACACCAAACCAATCATATGCTTTTACATCCATGTCAGGGATTGTTCAAGTGTAAACTTTGGGAGTGCAAACAATCTGTCCTCTCTTTTCCCCTTCTCATGCCGCTTTCAAAACAACTGGGAACTCTCTGACTTCCGACTTTATTGCTTTCAAAACTACTGGGAAGGAGGAAAGAAAACGAGCTTGGACTGGGAAAAATCTATTTGAACGGTCATTCCAACTCAGGTCTCTTTCTAGAGCTCCGACTTTCCGACCTGAAGATCACTGACGTCATGATTTGACCTCATATTTTTCAGAGTTCCCAGTTTTGAACGCAGAATCACCTGTGCTGAAGTACTCGTCCTCCAGCAGTGCCGTGACCTCAGTGTCCAGGGGGATGGGGTCGCACAGCAGGATGTCCTTGCCCGTGACCTCGCACTCATAGCTGTCATCGAAGAGCAGCCGGTAACGCCCCTCGCCCAGGTCCTTGGTGATGCGGCCTGAGTAGAAGTAGCCGTTGCTGGACCACTTGGCCACCACGCGAAGCCCCACGAAGCTGCTCCCAGCTGGGCTGCTTTCATCTTGGGAAATGGTGGTGAGGAGAGACGTGGAGGAGTGGCTGGGGACCGCTGGGCTGTCTGGGATGTGCGGGGTGGGACACAGGCGGGTGTAGGGCTCATCCTCGGAGGAGGACAGTGGTTGGCCGCGGGCATTGGTACGAGGGACGCCGGCACCCCTGAGAGAGTCAATAGGACAAAGAGCACCATCAACATTTTGAACATTACAGACATATGTTTAGAAACGTTATGTAAAGAACAGATCAGCGTTACTCCTCCAGTGGAACAGACCAGTCATGTTCTATATACTGCACATTTCTTCAAGTAGTGCTTTAAAGTCTGGGCTCCTTTTAGTCAATAAGAAACATACATGTTAGACAGGGACAGCTGTGTTGCATTGAGATGATTAGTGAAGACAGGAAAAGGAGACAGCTGTGTTGCATTGAGATGATTGGTGAAGACAGGAAAAGGAGACAGCTGTGTTGCATTGAGATGATTGGTGAAGACAGGAAAAGGAGACAGCTGTGTTGCATTGAGATGATTAGTGAAGACAGGAAAAGGAGACAGCTGTGTTGCATTGAGATGATTAGTGAAGACAGGAAAAGGAGACAGCTGTGTTGCATTGAGATGATTAGTGAAGACAGGAAAAGGAGACAGCTGTGTTGCATTGAGATGATTAGTGAAGACAGGAAAAGGAGACAGCTGTGTTGCATTGAGATGATTAGTGAAGACAGGAAAAGGAGACAGCTGTGTTGCATTGAGATGATTGGTGAAGACAGGAAAAGGAGACAACTGTGTTGCATTGAGATGATAGGTGAAGACAGGAAAAGGAGACAGCTGTGTTCCATTGAGATGATTAGTGAAGACAGGAAAAGGAGACAGCTGTGTTGCATTGAGATGATTGGTGAAGACAGGAAAAGGAGACAGCTGTGTTGCATTGAGATGATTGGTGAAGACAGGAAAAGGAGACAGCTGTGTTGCATTGAGATGATTGGTGAAGACAGGAAAAGGAGACAGCTGTGTTGCATTGAGATGATTAGTGAAGACAGGAAAAGGAGACAGCTGTGTTGCATTGAGATGATTAGTGAAGACAGGAAAAGGAGACAGCTGTGTTGCATTGAGATGATTAGTGAAGACAGGAAAAGGAGACAGCTGTGTTGCATTGAGATGATTAGTGAAGACAGGAAAAGGAGACAGCTGTGTTGCATTGAGATGATTAGTGAAGACAGGAAAAGGAGACAGCTGTGTTGCATTGAGATGATTAGTGAAGACAGGAAAAGGAGACAGCTGTGTTGCATTGAGATGATTGGTGAAGACAGGAAAAGGAGACAGCTGTGTTGCATTGAGATGATAGGTGAAGACAGGAAAAGGAGACAGCTGTGTTCCATTGAGATGATTAGTGAAGACAGGAAAAGGAGACAGCTGTGTTGCATTGAGATGATTAGTGAAGACAGGAAAATGAGACAGCTGTGTTGCATTGAGATGATTAGTGAAGACAGGAAAAGGAGACAGCTGTGTTGCATTGAGATGATTAGTGAAGACAGGAAAAGGAGACAGCTGTGTTGCATTGAGATGATTAGTGAAGACAGGAAAAGGAGACAGCTGTGTTGCATTGAGATGATTAGTGAAGACAGGAAAAGGAGACAGCTGTGTTGCATTGAGATGATTAGTGAAGACAGGAAAAGGAGACAGCTGTGTTGCATTGAGATGATCAGTGAAGACAGGAAAAGGAGACAGCTGTGTTGCATTGAGATGATTAGTGAAGACAGGAAAAGGAGACAGCTGTGTTGCATTGAGATGATTAGTGAAGACAGGAAAAGGAGACAGCTGTGTTGCATTGAGATGATTAGTGAAGACAGGAAGAGGAGACAGCTGTGTTGCATTGAGATGATTAGTGAAGACAGGAAAAGGAGACAGCTGTGTTGCATTGAGATGATTGGTGAAGACAGGAAAAGGAGACAGCTGTGTTGCATTGAGATGATAGGTGAAGACAGGAAAAGGAGACAGCTGTGTTGCATTGAGATGATTAGTGAAGACAGGAAAAGGAGACAGCTGTGTTGCATTGAGATGATAGGTGAAGACAGGAAAAGGAGACAGCTGTGTTGCATTGAGATGATAGGTGAAGACAGGAAAAGGAGACAGCTGTGTTGCGTTGAGATGATTAGTGAAGACAGGAAAAGGATAATGTCAGCAGGGACCCTGTGGGATTGGAGAGACAATGGTCTGGAACAAATACCTGGGCTACTGCAGCTCTCTAGAAACAGCAGGATGGAGGATCCTTGTTCTAAAGCTAGGAACCCAAAATGTTCAATTTCTGTACTCAATTCTAAGGTTTCATTAAACTATCTCAGTGTCTCATCTCAGGTTGACTTGTTTTCAAAATGGAAGCCTAAAGGTTGGAAAAAATGTACACGCACCCACAGGTTTTAGAATGCTGAATGATGTCGGGAAGCAACCAACTCCCATGCGTTGCACACCGGTTGAATCGCGTTGCATTACTATTTTGGGAAGGCACATTTGGCTACGTACGTGCTGGCGTGGATGTAGTTGTGTTTGTTCATGCACCTAATGTCTGCTTTTGATGATGTCACTAGGTGTTTCTGAAACTCTGACCCACTACAGCTCCAGTGGCGTCCCTAGACAGGGCTCACCTGGACAGGGGTGAGCGGGACGGAGGTCTGCCCCTCCTGGCTCTTCCGCGGGGCGTCAATGGGGTGAATGCCCGTGACCCATGGAGTCCTTGAACTCTCTCGCCCATGAACTCTGACCCTGCCGTTTGACCCCTGTGGCCCCTCTGCTGTGGCCCACTCCCCCTCCTGGGGCTGCAGACAGAGAGGAGAGGGACAGGGAAGGATGAATCATCCCATAAAAGCTGAACTAAGGTCAGTTTTATATTTTTCCTTATGATGGTTGAGGTTAGGGTTGGGGAGGGTTAGCTGATCCTAGATCTATGCCCAGGCCAAGTTCTACCAAGAGAAGGACGGTCAGTACAGCAGAAATGGGGCAGCTGATGGATACCCCTATTGTGACCATATGGGTTGGTCCATCTAGGGGAGCAGTTGTGGATAGGGCCTTAGAATAACTTATCTGGGTGTTGGGTTGGGGGGTTGTGGCGGAGGGGTAGTTAGACAGTGGACAAAGTCAAAGACTGATATATGCATGCATACCTGTCAACACGTAAGAGTGGTTAAAAGCATAGACATAGAATGTCACTTCTAGTAATTCTATTTCTATGGTTAAGAGGGTACTTAGATACTGAACCCTTGTTTAGTATAGGAATTATTTTGTTTCTCTGATGTTTGTTGTTGACAGGTGTGAAAATGTGCGTGCAAAGACAACAGAGATTAAGACTAAGAAATAAGCACAATAAATAGTGTTAGAGCATGGATATAGATCATGTTACAGAAGACTAGACTGAGGGCCACTCATTATAAGAAGGCAGAAGGCAGTCACTAGACGGAAAAGGTCAATTCAGATCAGGAAATTAACTGCATGCATCATTTAAATAAAATACAATCCAATTCAAACCCATGTCCATTACAGTACCTGACAGACTTGGCCCCTCGGCTGGGCGGCATGACAAACTCAGGGCCCCTCTGGGCAGGACCCGTAACTATGCTGGTGCCCCCGGAGCTGTGCTGCAGGCTGGAAGCTTTGGAGGACAGAGAGCTGACATCACCCAGGTCACCGGAGGTCATGGAGCTGCCGGTGCGACACGGAGAGATGTCGCTTTCCAACACACGGCTGTCCACCACCGGCTCCTCCGACTCCTGAGGAAGAACACACACACACACAGCAACAGTGAGGCGTAATCAATGTCAAAAAGAAAGAGTTGAAAGGTCTATGAGCTAAATGGCTTGGTCCCCACCTCAGTGACCTTACAGTCCACCTCTCTCCCGTCCTCGTAGTACACGTCAGTGATGATGCGTGTGACCGTCGTCCGCACTTCCTGAATTGTCCGCACGTGTCTGCGATGGACGGGACCAGCAGCTGCCCTCGAGGGTGGGGTCTCTAGCTCGCCCTGTCACACAGAAGGGGGTGGAGTTAACCCTTGACCCTCAGAATGCGTTATTCGCTTACAGCCCCTGATGGGTGTATGTATCAAGTATCTCAGAGCAGAAGTGCTGATCTAGGATCAGTTGTGCCTCAGAGATCATAATGAATAAGATTACATGGGCAGGTTGGACCAGATCCTAGATCAGCACCCCTGAGACGTTTGATACATTCAGCCCTTGATCTGCTACAAGGTCACTCCAGTTTTATATTCTGTCAGAGATAAAAATCATAAAATACAATAAGCAATTGTCAATTTATGAATTGAATTTCAAACAGGATGCCAATCTTCATCTGCTAACCGTTAAGGAGTAGGGGCTAGCAGAAGGGACAATGGTTGTTTCTGTTATTCGGACATGTTATTATTGTTCCATTTTGACATTGTAAGAAGGACAGGAGGTAACTAAGGACCCTTACGCTGGCTGCTGGAGACCTGGGGCCAGCCGCTTCAAAACTGGTCTGCTGAAACGCCACTCTCTGACAAAGCTAGAGTCAGAGAGGAGGAAGCAAAAGGACACATGAGACAAGCAAGGTTGGATGAAGAGAGTGTAAGAAAGAGGGAGGGGGGCGACAAAACAGCAGGACATGAGACAGGCAAGGTGGATGAAGGGAGTGAGAGAGAAACAACAAAACAGGAGAACATGAGACAAGTAAGATTGATGAAAAGAAAGAGAGAGAACAAGGGGGGGGGAATGTTGGTTAGGCTAGAAGAATAACGGATAGGAATCTCATCACTTTCTATTCCCTTGCAAAATGATCAACCATATCCTTGTAGCTAACCCAGTGGCTCTTACCTTACTGGGTGAACTGGGAGAGATGGTGTTGTCAAAGCTTGTCTGCTGGGACACGGCCCTCTGTCTGATGGCAGCGGCTCTGGTGGGGGTGGATGGCTCCGGGGGCCCACACGGCTCTCTATCCCCAGCTGCGGTACCTTTTTGTGGTGTTTTCACTGCTGGATGGCCTGGGGTGGATGGTTCAGCAGGAGGCTCTTTCTCTCTGAGCCCCAATGGCAACGTATGCTTCACTTCCTGGCGGGGGCTGGAGAGGGGCTCGGATTGGCTGTTGGGGAGGCTGATGCATTCCAGGGAGAGAGAAGGGATGGAGGGTCTTTGGGAGCTTTTCTGCTGTGAGGGTGAGCTGAACAGTTCCCCTCTGTGAAAGGTGAGAGAGACATTTCATATGTCAATGTCACAATCAACCACTTTCATTGTGTGGTGAGCGTTCAAGAGTCAAAATGGCTGCCGTGCATCACCCAGAGGGGCGCTACACATGGATGGGGTGAGTCCCTACACTGTAAAGCACTTTCAGGACTAATAGAAATACATGTATGCACATATAAATATACCGTGCCTTCAGAAAGTATTCATATCCCTTAAATTATTCCACATGTTGTTGTGTTACAGCCGGAAATAAAAATGGATTAAATACATTTGTTTTCTCACCCATCTACACACAATACTCCATAATGACAAAGCGAAAACATATTTTTTGAAACTTTTGAAAATGAAATACAGACAGCTCTCATTTACATAAGTACTCACACCCCTGAGTCAATACTTTGTAGAAGCACCGTTGGAAGTGATTACATCTGTGAGTCTTTCTGGGTAAATCTCTAAGAGCTTTCCACACCTGGATTGTGCAACATTTGCCTATTATTATTTTCATAATTCTTCAAGCTCCGTCAAATTGGTTGTTGATCATTGCTAGACAACCATTTTCAGGTCTTGCCGTAGATTTAAGTCAAAACTGTAACTCGGCCACTCAGGAACATTCACTGTCTTCTTGGTAAGCAACTCCGATGTAGATTTGGCTTTGTGTTTTAGGTTATTGTCCTGCTGAAAGGTGAATTCATCTCCCAGTGTCTGGTGGAAAGCAGACTGAACCAGGTTTTCCTCTAGGATTTTCCCTGTGCTTAGCTTCATTACGTTTATTTTTTATCCTGAAAAACTCCCCAGTCCTGAAGCATACCCATAACAGCCAGCACTATGACTGAAATAGAGTGGTACTCAGTAATGTGTTGTATTGGATTTGCCCCAAACATATCACTTTGTATTCAGGACAAAAAGTGAATTACTTTGCCACATTTTTAGCAGTATTACTTTAGTACCTTGTTGCAAAGAGGATGCATGTTTTGGAATATTTGTATTCTGTACAGGCTTCCTATTTTTCACTCTGTCATTTAGGTTAGTATTGTGGAGTAGCTACAATGTTGTTGATCCATCCTCAGTTTTCTATCACAGCCATGAAACTAACTGTTTTAAAGTCAACATTGGCCTCCCCATGGTGAAATCCCTGAGCAGTTTCCTTCCTCTCCGGAAACTGAGTTAGGAAGGACAGCTATATCTTTGTAGTGACTGGATGTATTGATACACCATCCAAAGTGTAATTAATAACTTCACCAGGCTCAAAGGGATATTCAATGTCTGCTTGTTTTCTTTCTTTTTTTTTACCCATCTACCAATAGGTGACCTTGGTGAGGCATTGGAAAACCTCCCTGGTGGTTGAATCTGTCTGAAATGTTATGCTCAACTGAGGGACCTTACAGACAATTGTATGAGTGGGGTACAGAGATGAGGTAGTCATTAAAAATTATGTTCACTACTATTATTGCACACAGAGTGAGTCCATGCAACTTATTATGTGACTTGTTCAGCACATTTTTACTCCTGAACTTATTTAGGCTTTCCATAACAAAGGGGTTGAATACTTATTGACTCAAGACATTTCAGCTTTTCATTTTTAATGAATTTGTTAAAATGTAAAAAGTCAGAATTCCCCTTTGACATTATGGGGTATTGCGTGTAGGCTGGTGACAAAAAATATACATTTAATTAATTTTAAATTCAAGCTGTAACACAACATAATGTGGAGAAAGTCAAGGGGTTTGAATACTTTCTGAAGGCAATGTATATAAACTTATAGAAGGGCTGATATCATCCTTTGCCAAATGTTAATAAAGGTTTCAATATTGCCTTTGTAGTCCTGTAATGGTAGGACAGAGAAGCAGGTCCAACTAGGGCTGTGGTGTGTTGTGTGGACACCTTGAAAAAGACCTTGTTATAACACCTCGACAGGACAAAACCAAACAGAGCCTCCATCTCTCTAAGGGGGCATGAATGGTACCCAAAATAGCAGAGAAGTAGGTCTCTCTCACACGCACGCACACACACTCAACCTACTTCCTGAATTCTAAAGATATACCAGGACAGGTAGAGGGCTGTCAAGGTCAAATGGACACAAGATTGGAGCAGACAATTAATGTCCCTTGTTTATCCCAATCGGACATACCGTGAAACTCTAATTAATAGCATGGGTGTTTATTTGCTTAAAATCACTCAACACATCAGGCGCTTATTAGAGACAGGCGACTATTTGAGCTAAACAACTATTTCCTTAATAATGCACACAGCTTTTGCTCACTTGCATAGTTAATTCACTTCTAGCATTTTAATAAATGTTCTTCATTTTCTGCACTAATGTGTTATCATTTACACACTGTCACATCTCTGTCTTAGTATGCCTCTATTTTGAGAAAATTATTCTCCTATTTGACTGTGCAATTTTGGCAGTTCTTACTTTCGCCACTAGTGTGCGATCAGCCGATTTCTAGGGTTCTGTACTCCAGAAGTTGACTGTTTTTGTGTTTGCCAGTTAGCTAGCAGTTCTCAGCGGGTTGCAGCCAACGGCTAGCAGTTTCTTACTGCTGATAAAAACAGATGACTGACATAACTTTTTCTAGTCATTACTGAATTATTCAATGTAACAAATCAAACATGAAACCTTGTAAATAAGTCATCGTAACCTTGTAAACAATTCATTTAGACCCAGCGTTCAGCGTATATTTGAAACAGGCGTATATTTGAAACAGGCGTATATTTGAAACAGGCGTTTATTTGAAACAGGCGTTTATTTGAAACAGGCGTTTATTTGCTGAAATGTGTGCCACTGTCCGTCTTAAAATGGACAAGCTGCTATTTGAGACTAGGTTTAATTGAAGTTTTACAGGACTTTAAAACAGAAGGGATACTCTGAGGCCACAATAGACATTAGGCTTGTGTTACTACAAGGCTCTCATTTCAGCCAGCAGGGGGTGCTATTATACTGGGAATCAACTGACTTTACTTCAGGTTGGCATCAAATGCTCAGAGACAAACGTTAGATTTCGAAGGCGTGCTGAAAATAACTATCCTTATCATGCAACCGAAGAGATTAGTCCGAAACTGGGAGGTAGCCTACAATCCAAATTTGTCCACTAAGAAACTCTTGTTTTAAGGTTTGCATTGCGCAACATTTTTTAAATGTTGTGCCACACTGACCTGATGAATACAACCTATGTCAGAGGCCATACACGTTGTTTACCTGACAGGGGTTCCAGGGTCACTGGGATGGGCCTCGGTCTGGTCCTCCATCACCTGTCTGTGGGCCTCCCTCACCCTGCTGAACACAGAGGGGCTGGGCAGGGGGCTGGGGACAGGGACACTGGTCATACAACAAGCCAATAGTATGTCATGAAATTGCCTTGCAATGCAGTATTCTCAATTTCCTTGGGGAAGAACGGAAATGTGTCTTTATACTAGAACCAAACCCCCTGAGACACACACGCGGAGGCACCCTGAGCAGTCCCTTACCAGAAGGCAAAACGGCAGGAGTCGGCATCTAGGATACTGACACCAGCAACCCCCCAGCGAATTCAAAACTACTTTCGTAACCCGAGTGTCAACTCAACTGTGCATGGTAAAAGGATGAGCACTCACCACTCACTAAGAGACGGCACTCCTAGTGGCTGGAGACTAATGCAGGGAAACTTAAATCAGTTCCACCAAATTTCTATCAACATGTTAAATGTGCAACCAGAGGGGGAAAGAATTCTAGATCACCTGTACTCCGCACACAGAGGCGTGTACCAAGCTCTCCCTCCATTTGGTAAATCTGACCACAACTCTATCCTCCTGATTCCTGCTTACAAGCAAAAATTAAAGCAGGAAGCACCAGTGACTCAATCTATAAAAAAAAGTGGTAAGATGAAGCAAATGCTAAACTACAGGACTGTTTTGCTATCACAGACTGGAATATGTTCCGGGATTCTAGCGATGGCATTGAGGAGAACACATCAGTCACTGGCTTTATCAATAAGTGCATCGAGGATGTCGTCCCCAGTGACTGTACGTACATACCCCAACCAGAAGCCATGGATTACAGGCAACATTCGCGCTGAGCTAAAGGGTAGAGCTGCCGCTTTCAAGGTGTGGGACTCTAACCCGGAAGCTTACAAGAAATCCTGCTATGCCCCGCGACGAACCATCAAACAGGCAAAGCGTCAATACAAGGCTAAGATTGAATCATACTACACCGGCTCCGACACTTGTCTTATATGGCAGGGCTTGCAAACTATTACAGACTACAAAGGGAAGCACAACTGTGAGCTGCCCAGTGACCCAAGCCTACCAGACGAGCTAAATCACTTCTATGCTCGCTTCGAAGCATGCATGAGAGCATCAGCTGTTCCGGACGACTGTGTGATCACGCTCTCCGTAGCCGACGTGAGCAAGACCTTTAAACAGGTCAACATACACAAGACTGCGGGGCCAGACGGTTTACCAGGACGTGTGCTCCGGGCATGTGCTGGCCAACTGACAGGTGTCTTCACTAACATTTTCAACATGTCCCTGATTGAGTCTGTAATACCAACATGTTTCAAGCAGACCACCATAGTCCCTGTGCCCAAGAACACAAAGGAAACCTGCCTAAATGACTACAGACCCGTAGCACTCACGTCCGTAGCCATGAAGTGCTTTGAAAGGTTGGTAATGGCTCACATCAACACCATTATCCCAGAAACCTTAGACCCACTCCAATTTGCATACCGCCCAAACAGATCCACAGAATATACAATCTCTATTGCACTCCACACTGTCCTTTCCCACCTCGACAAAAGGAACACTTATGTGAGAATGCTATTCATTGACTACAGCTCAGCACTCAACACCATACTACCCTCAAAGCTCATCACTAAACTAAGGATCCTGGGACTAAACACCTCCCTCTGCAACTGGATCCTGGACATCCTGACGGGACGCCCCCAGGTGGTGAGGGTAGGTAGCAACACATCTGCCAAGCTGATCCTCAACACTGGAGTTCCACAGGGGTGCGTGCTCAGTCCCCTCCTGTACTACCTGTTCACCCACGACTGCATGGCCAGGCACAACTCCAACACCCTCATTAAGTTTGCAGATAACACAACAGTGAACACCTGATCACCGACAACGACGAGACAGCCTATAGGGAGGTCAGAGACCTGACCGGGTGGTGCCAGAATAACAACCTATCCCTCAACATAACCAAGACTAAGGAGATGATTGTGGACTACAGGAAAAGGAGGACCGAGCACGCCCCCATTCTCATCGACGGGGCTGTAGTGGAGCAGGTTCCTTGGTGTCCACATCAACAACAAACTAGAATGGTCCAAACACACCAAGACAGTCGTGAAGAGGGCACGACAAACCTATTCCCCCTCAGGAAACTAAAAAGATATGGCATGGGTCCTCAGCTCCTAAAAAGGTTCTACAGCTGCAACATCGAGAGCATCCTGACTTGACTGGTTGCATCACTGCCTGGTACGGCAATTGCTCGGCCTCTGCCTGCAAGGCACTTTCAGAGGGTAGTGCGTACGGCCCAGCACATCACTGGGGCTAAGCTGCCTGCCATCCAGGACCTCTACACCAGGCGGTGTCAGAGGAAGGCCCTAAAAATTGTCAAAGACCCCAGCCATAGACTTATCTCTACTACCGCATGGCAAG
The DNA here is from genome assembly GCF_045791955.1 of Oncorhynchus clarkii lewisi. Taxonomy (NCBI): domain Eukaryota; kingdom Metazoa; phylum Chordata; class Actinopteri; order Salmoniformes; family Salmonidae; genus Oncorhynchus; species Oncorhynchus clarkii. The sequence goes on along the minus strand of NC_092172.1, from coordinate 32,360,394 downwards.
CGGTACCGAAGTGCCAAGTCTATACCCCCAAGCCATAAGACTCATGAACAGGTCATCAAATGGCTACCCGGACTATTTGCATTGTGTCCCCCCCCAAACCCTCTTTTTACGCTGCTACTACTCTCTGTTTATCACATATGCATAGTCACTTTAACTACAGTGGGGCAAAAAAGTTTTTTTTTTTGTTTTTTCTCCCAGAGAACTTGCACAATTGTTGGCTGACTAAATACAGTTTTGCCCCACTGTATATATTCATGTACATACTACCTCAATTGGGCCGACCAACCAGTGCTCCTGCACATTGGCTAACCAGGCGATCTGCATTGTGTCCCGCCACCCACCAACCCCTCTTTTACACCACTGCTACTCTCTGTTCATCATATGTGCATAGTCACTTTAACCATATGTACATACTACCTCAATCAGCCTGACTAACCGGTGTCTGTATGTAGCCTCGCTACTTTTATGGCCTCGCTACTGTATATAGCCTGTCTTTTTACTGTTGTTTTATTTCTTTACCTACCTATTGTTCACCTAACACCTTTTTTGCACTATTGGTTAAAGCCTGTAAGTAAGCATTTCACTGTAAGGTCTACAGTGAAATGTTGTATTCGACGCACGTGACAAATAAACTTTGGTTTGAGTTGATACAAACCATGGAAACCAAATGACCTGACAAAGTCAGGTAATACATGTATACGTAAATACATTTAAATATATGCAAATAAATGCAAATGTCAGCCATGATCATTTACTGACAGTTGTAACATACTGTATTAAGCATCTTTGTATATATACACATTATTCTATAATATTCTCAACAGTGCTCTTATTTGGGGTACAGAGTTGTGAACAAAAAGGCATCCCAGTATGAAAAAAGTATGAAAATGTATGCACACACACTACTGTAAGTGGCTCTGGATAAGAGTGTCTGCTAAATGACTAAAATGTAAACTAAATAATATTAAATGAAGCTGAATCGTGATAATGAGATGTAGGAATCCATTTGGGACACAGTCAAATCCCAGGCAGGGGAAAAAGCCTGAAATCGGGCTGCTTTGCATAGAAACCAAAGCGGGTTACCTGGTTACAGCCTTGACAACGGTGGTAACCTTGGAGACAGAGCCTTCCTCGTCTGATTGCGGTGGCTCTGGGAGGAAAAGAAAAGTGTTTAATTTGGTGTTTTGGGGGGTTGAACAAAAGAAATAAACAAACAAACTGAGATGTCTATTCTTGCAGTAAAGGTGTGAGAGTCAGCAGATGTCACATTTCTATACATCAATGGATACGCTTCAGTAGTCACATGAAACCCTTTTAATTCTATGTACACAGTTGTTGGATATTGTTTGATGCTGTTTGCATTTTCTATGGACCACCGTACCATCTGAAAGATGATACCATGGAGGGACAAGGGACTAACACACAGATTCACAAGAAAATAACATACAGATGTCTTGAACATCCATAGGCAAACAAAAAGGTCACATACGTGGGTGGTCATATCACGTTTATAAGCAGACATTGGAATATAAACCATTACAACAGCTAGAATTCCTATTCCATTGGTAATAACGTGGTAACCCAGCAGGCCTTAATGAGGAATGTTATTTTTCTTGTCTTTTGTAGGTTCTAAACAGGCCAAACACTTAGGTAATGACACCATAATGTCTTTGTATTGTGGATCTTTATTTGATTGTCATGTTTCCCCCACAGCTCCCTCTGCTGGGATCTCCACTGGGCCAGTACTGACTGGCAATTTAGAATTACACCCACCTGTGTGGTCTTGTTGTGACATTGATTGCCATTGCCTTGCACGCTGAAGGGCTCATACCCCAAACGTTTGTGCGGCAATACATTTTTTTATTTAAGTTTATTTACCGGAGTGCTGTCCTATTTCTGTTCTTTGAATAACGTGGTAATAACACATTAATAATCGTCCTATAACAGCTCTTACTCTGCAGGCTGAAGTGTTCTGAGCTGCCCTCCTCCACAGGGGTCACCAGCTTCATCCGCAAACTCAGTTTCCCATCAGCCCCGTCGGCCGTGTCCTCGCCACTCTCCCCCGCCGTGATTTCGCTGGTCGCCATCGCCGTCTCCGTGGAAACATCACCCACCGCCGCGGACTTCTCAGAGAAGGACGTCATGTCTGAGGAAAACAAAAAGAGCCGACGACCACCACGATGTAATCTGGCTCAGATTAGAGCCTCTCTGGGGGATCCTACTAGCGAACCATGATATTGGAATGAGGTGAGGTGACTGGGAGAACAACTGTGTTTGTGTAAAGGGGGTGGGTGCGACAAAGAGAGAGAGTATGTGTGTGTGTGTGTGTGTGTGTGTGTGTGTACCTGAGTGGGTGAATCGGAGAGAGAGGGTGAGTGTGTGTTGATGTATGAGGGCGAGTGTGTGTGTGTGGGATAGAGAGTGAGTGTGAAGTAATGTGTGAGACTATATAGGTTGGTGGTTAGAATACTTTGCTTCAGTTCAAATGGTAAAGCTGGCTATGGAGAGAGCCAGTTGATAGTATTTATTGAGGGGGAGGAACCCACCAATCGGAGTGCTGTGTCTTGGTGTCTGCTTCAACTGGCTGATCAGAGGGGGAGTGGCACTCACAGGAGGGCCAATCAGCTCGCCTTCTTTGGGGAGAGTGAAGTGGAATGGAATCTCTGCAGAGGACAAATATTAATACAAACAAAAACCATTACGATCTCTGAACAGACTGAAATGACGACAGGCTCCTGGTAGCCCAATGGATTTACTGCAGGGACAAAACACTTTGAATTCAATAGAGTTGGCTGAGTCTTTTATCACCACCTTCCCTTCATGGCCACTGATCTGAAGGGACTAGGACATATGAAAGAAACTAGATGAAAATCTATCAAATCTTTCAGCTATCAGTGGTCAGCAAGCAAGCACATGAGGGGGGGGGTGTCTACTTATTTATTGAATCACTTAAAAAGCTGTTAAATCAATAAGCAAAAATACACATTTTTGAACAACCACCCCATCCCACACATACCCCTGGTGACCTACCCCCCCCATCCCACACATACCCCTGGTGACCTACCCCCCCCCATCCCACACATACCCCTGGTGACCTAACCCACCCCATCCCACACATACCCCTGGTGACCTACCCCCCCCCCATCCCACACATACCCCTGGTGACCTAACCCACCCCATCCCACACATACCCCTGGTGTCCTACCCCACCCCATCCCACACATACCCCTGGTGACCTACCCCACCCCATCCCACACATACCCCTGGTGACCTACCCCACCCCATCCCACACATACCACTGGTGTTCCCCACCACCCCATCCCACACATACCCCTGGTGACCTACCCCACCCCATCCCACACATACCCCTGGTGACCTACCCCACCCCATCCCACACATACCCCTGGTGTTCTACCCCACCCCACACATACCCCTGGTGACCTACCCCACCCCACACATACCCCTGGTGACCTACCCCACCCCATCCCACACATACCCCTGGTGACCTACCCCACCCCATCCCACACATACCCCTGGTGACCTACCCCACCCCATCCCACACATACCCCTGGTGACCTACCCCACCCCATCCCACACATACCCCTGGTGTTCCCCACCACCCCATCCCACACATACCCCTGGTGACCTACCCCCCCCCCCATCCCAGACATACCCATGGTGACCTACCCCACCCCATCCCACACATACCCCTGGTGTTCTACCCCACCCCATCCCACACATACCCCTGGTGACCTACCCCACCCCATCCCACACATACACCTGGTGACCTACCCCACCCCATCCCACACATACCCCTGGTGACCTACCCCACCCCATCCCACACATACCACTGGTGTTCCCCACCACCCCATCCCACACATACCCCTGGTGACCTACCCCACCCCATCCCACACATACCCCTGGTGACCTACCCCACCCCATCCCACACATACCACTGGTGTTCCCCACCACCCCATCCCACACATACCCCTGGTGACCTACCCCACCCCACTGGTGTTCCCCACCACCCCATCCCACACATACCCCTGGTGACCTACCCCACCCCATCCCACTGGTGTTCCCCACCACCCCATCCCACACATACCCCTGGTGACCTACCCCCCCCCATCCCACACATACCCCTGGTGACCTACCCCACCCCATCCCACACATACCCCTGGTGTTCTACCCCACCCCATCCCACACATACCCCTGGTGACCTACCCCACCCCATCCCACACATACCCCTGGTGACCTACCCCACCCCATCCCACACATACCCCTGATGTTCCCCACCACCCCATCCCACACATACCCCTGGTGACCTACCCCACCCCATCCCACTGGTGTTCCCCACCACCCCATCCCACACATACCCCTGGTGACCTACCCCCCCCATCCCACACATACCCCTGGTGACCTACCCCACCCCATCCCACACATACCCCTGGTGTTCTACCCCACCCCATCCCACACATACCCCTGGTGACCTACCCCACCCCATCCCACACATACCCCTGGTGACCTACCCCACCCCATCCCACACATACCCCTGGTGACCTACCCCACCCCATCCCACACATACCCCTGGTGTTCTACCCCACCCCACACATACCCCTGGTGACCTACCCCACCCCACACATACCCCTGGTGACCTACCCCACCCCATCCCACACATACCCCTGGTGACCTACCCCACCCCATCCCACACATACCCCTGGTGACCTACCCCACCCCATCCCACACATACCCCTGGTGACCTACCCCACCCCATCCCACACATACCACTGGTGTTCCCCACCACCCCATCCCACACATACCCCTGGTGACCTACCCCCCCCCCATCCCACACATACCCATGGTGACCTACCCCACCCCATCCCACACATACCCCTGGTGTTCTACCCCACCCCATCCCACACATACCCCTGGTGACCTACCCCACCCCATCCCACACATACACCTGGTGACCTACCCCACCCCATCCCACACATACCCCTGGTGACCTACCCCACCCCATCCCACACATACCACTGGTGTTCCCCACCACCCCATCCCACACATACCCCTGGTGACCTACCCCACCCCATCCCACACATACCACTGGTGTTCCCCACCACCCCATCCCACACATACCCCTGGTGACCTACCCCACCCCATCCCACACATACCCCTGGTGACCTACCCCACCCCATCCCACACATACCACTGGTGTTCCCCACCACCCCATCCCACACATACCCCTGGTGACCTACCCCACCCCATCCCACTGGTGTTCCCCACCACCCCATCCCACACATACCCCTGGTGACCTACCCCCCCCCATCCCACACATACCCCTGGTGACCTACCCCACCCCATCCCACACATACCCCTGGTGTTCTACCCCACCCCATCCCACACATACCCCTGGTGACCTACCCCACCCCATCCCACACATACCCCTGGTGACCTACCCCACCCCATCCCACACATACCCCTGGTGTTCCCCACCACCCCATCCCACACATACCCCTGGTGACCTACCCCACCCCATCCCACTGGTGTTCCCCACCACCCCATCCCACACATACCCCTGGTGACCTACCCCCCCCATCCCACACATACCCCTGGTGACCTACCCCACCCCATCCCACACATACCCCTGGTGTTCTACCCCACCCCATCCCACACATACCCCTGGTGACCTACCCCACCCCATCCCACACATACCCCTGGTGACCTACCCCACCCCATCCCACACATACCCCTGGTGACCTACCCCACCCCATCCCACACATACCACTGGTGTTCCCCACCACCCCATCCCACACATACCCCTGGTGACCTACCCCACCCCATCCCACACATACCCCTGGTGACCTACCCCACCCCATCCCACACATACCCCTGGTGACCTACCCCACCCCATCCCACACATACCCCTGGTGTTCCCCACCACCCCATCCCACACATACCACTGGTGTTCCCCACCACCCCATCCCACACATACCCCTGGTGACCTACCCCCCCCCCCCATCCCACACATACCCTGGTGACCTACCCCACCCCATCCCACACATACCCCTGGTGACCTACCCCACCCCATCCCACACATACCCCTGGTGACCTACCCCACCCCATCCCACACATACCCCTGGTGACCTACCCCACCCCATCCCACACATACCCCTGGTGACCTACCCCACCCCATCCCACACATACCCCTGGTGACCTACCCCACCCCATCCCACACATACCACTGGTGTTCCCCACCACCCCATCCCACACATACCCCTGGTGACCTACCCCACCCCATCCCACACATACCCCTGGTGACCTACCCCACCCCATCCCACACATACCCCTGGTGTTCTACCCCACCCCATCCCACACATACCCCTGGTGACCTACCCCACCCCATCCCACACATACCCCTGGTGACCTACCCCACCCCATCCCACACATACCCCTGGTGTTCCCCACCACCCCATCCCACACATACCCCTGGTGACCTACCCCACCCCATCCCACTGGTGTTCCCCACCACCCCATCCCACACATACCCCTGGTGACCTACCCCCCCATCCCACACATACCCCTGGTGACCTACCCCACCCCATCCCACACATACCCCTGGTGTTCTACCCCACCCCATCCCACACATACCCCTGGTGACCTACCCCACCCCATCCCACACATACCCCTGGTGACCTACCCCACCCCATCCAACACATACCCCTGGTGACCTACCCCACCCCATCCCACACATACCACTGGTGTTCCCCACCACCCCATCCCACACATACCCCTGGTGACCTACCCCACCCCATCCCACACATACCCCTGGTGACCTACCCCACCCCATCCCACACATACCACTGGTGTTCCCCACCACCCCATCCCACACATACCCCTGGTGACCTACCCCACCCCATCCCACACATACCCCTGGTGACCTACCCCACCCCATCCCACACATACCACTGGTGTTCCCCACCACCCCATCCCACACATACCCCTGGTGACCTACCCCACCCCATCCCACACATACCACTGGTGTTCCCCACCACCCCATCCCACACATACCCCTGGTGACCTACCCCACCCCATCCCACACATACCCCTGGTGACCTACCCCACCCCATCCCACACATACCCCTGGTGACCTACCCCACCCCATCCCACTGGTGTTCCCCACCACCCCATCCCACACATACCCCTGGTGACCTACCCCATCCCACACATACCACTGGTGTTCCCCACCACCCCATCCCACACATACCCCTGGTGACCTACCCCCCCCCCCCATCCCACACATACCCCTGGTGACCTACCCCACCCCATCCCACACATACCACTGGTGTTCCCCACCACCCCATCCCACACATACCCCTGGTGACCTACCCCACCCCATCCCACACATACCCCTGGTGTTCCCCACCACCCCATTGAAAACATACCCCTGGTGTTCCCCACCACCCCATTGAAAACATACCCCTGGTGTTCCCCACCACCCCATCGAAAACATACCCCTGGTGTTCCCCACCACCCCATCGAAAACATACCCCTGGTGTTCCACCCCATCGAAAACATACCCCTGGTGTTCCCCACCACCCCATCCTAAACATACCCCTGGTGTTCCACCCCATCCCAAACATACCCCTGGTGTTCCCCACCACCCCATCCTAAACATACCCCTGGTGTTCCACCCCATCCCAAACATACCCCTGGTGTTCCCCACCACCCCATCGAAAACATAGCCCTGGTGTTCCCCACCACCCCATCGAAAACATACCCCTGGTGTTCCCCACCACCCCATCGAAAACATACCCCTGGTGTTCCCCACCACCCCATCGAAAACATACCCCTGGTGTTCCCCACCACCCCATCGAAAACATACCCCTGGTGTTCCCCACCACCCCATCCCAAACATACCCCTGGTGTTCCCCCCACCCCATTGAAAACATACCCCTGGTGTTCCACCCCATCCCATCCCAAACATACCCCTGGTGTTCCACCTCATCCCAAAAATACCCCTGGTGTTCCCCCCCACCCCATTGAAAACATACCCCTGGTGTTCCACCCCATCCAACAACCCAAACATACCCCTGGTGACCCACCCCATCCCCCAACCTCGGTCTACACACAATATATTGGACAAAAACAAACTTCTATCTACTTCATGGATTCTTAATAGTCTTTCATCGTTTCCTTGTGTCCTCGCTCCTCAAAACACATTGGAGGTGAGGGAAGAAGGTCTGAGGTTCCTCCCCTCTGATCTTTTTCTACAATGTGTTTTGAGAGGGAAAGAAAGAAGAGAGGACACAAGGAATCAAGGAAATGCTATTGAGTCACCTGATATCTCCACAGGCATCTAGGCCTCTCACCTCCAGAGCTGTCACTGAGGCTCTTGTCTCGGAGCCCCTCTGCTTCCCTAGAGCCTTCCTTATCAGCCTGGGTGAGTCCGATTGGTACCAGCTGGGTGTCCTTCAGCTGTGACCCTGTGCCATTGGACGACACTGACCCCCGCCGGCTTGCCACTGGCTGAGACGTGCCCATGTTAGACGGCGACTTCACTTCCTTCTCCAGTAGCTGGGAGCTCCTCTCACTCTCCTCCAGCACAATGATGCTGCTGCAGCTCTCCTCCTCTCCTACTCCTCCCTCGCTCCTGGAGTGCGAGACAGGGAACTTCCCTATTTTTTCCTCCTCTTCTTCTTCCTCCATGGGCTCTGGAGAAAGCACCTGGCTCTGGGAGAGAGACAGATAGAGGCCTGAGCCCTCGGGCCCCAACGTGCTGTCGTGCTGCTTCTCTCCCCCCTCCTCCATCCCTTCTTCATCTGCTTTGTTTTTCTCCTTTGGGCTGTTGGTAGCAGTGCCTCCACGCTCCTGCGATAAAGACTGTATGGATTTAGACGGGTCCCGGTTTTTCTGTGAACTCGTCGGGCTTCCCCCTCCTCCTGCTTCTCCTATGTCTCTCCTTCCTCCTCCATCTCTTCTGGAGTCTACACAAACACCTGGACTCGGAGAGAGAGCCTTCACTGATCCCACGTGAGACATCTGTGGGAAAACAGACTGGGATTGAGACTGAGACAGGGAGGCTAAACTACAGGCAGCGCTATTCGAGGAAGAAGGCGTCTCCTGCACACAGCTGCTAGGGGTGAATAAGTCTATGGTTTCAAGCTTCTGTTGGGAGGAAGGAGAGGGGGAAGAGGCCTTGGCATCCTGCTTCTGAGAACTATCTGTTTTGGTCACATTAATACCATCGTCGCCTATATTCACGTTGCGTACATTCAAGGTTGTCTGTTTGTGCGTGTCAGACTTCTGTGAAGTGCTACATTCCTCTCTCCTGGTACTTTCCCCGCTAGTCTTCAGTAAGTCAGGCACCTGAGGAACTTTAGGCAAAATAGCAGGTGTTTTTGGGTCGAAGGGGACCCCGTTACTTTCCCTCTTCTGGCTGTTACGTGAAATCACAGAGTCACTGGTGTCTATCCGTAGGCGTCCGTCCAGACCTTCTTCTATCTGTGTAGCCTGACTGTCCTCCTCAACATCCTTCCCCCCAGCCTGCATGGAAGCCTGCTGGGCCAGACTACAGCTCTGAGTATTCACAGACAGCTCCAGTTGGAAAGAATCAGTCACAGAGTGTTCTCGGTCAGTTGTTGTGGGTGCTTTGGACTGGGCGGGTGCAGCGGCCATCTTGGGTGAGCTTGAATCCAGGACTGTGGGTTGGGATGATGATGTCACTTTCCTGCTGTGCGTCTCTTGTGGAGCTATGCTACTGCTTCCAGCCTCTTGGCTCTGGGTTGGGACAAATACATCCTTTGGAAAGGGAAAAAGAAGAAACTAAATTGGTGTTTTATGAACCTATAGGACTTAACCTGATTGAATAATGAGATTCTTGATCATCATAATAAACCAACATAATCCATAATAAGGGAAGAATAAAGAGAGATAAGGGTAGATCCCTGGTCTCCATTTATGTGGTACCATGTGGCTCAGTTGGTAGAGCACGGCACTTGCAACGCCAGGGTTGTGGGTTCAATTGCCACGAGAGGACTAGTAGGAGAAAAAAATAGTAGGAAAATGTATGCACTCAATACTGTGAGTCACTCTGGCCAAGTGTGTCTGCTAAACCACTAAAATTTAAATTAAAAAAATATATAGATATAGTTACATTCAAAGGTGAAAGTTGTGTACAGAAAAATGTAAAGACTTCATTATTGCCTAATACTTTCTAAAAGTATATAATCATACTATTTAGAACAAACTGTTTAGTAAAAACATACGCCGTAAGCAACATACTGTGTGTCAGACTTGAGGAAACATGTACTTGTGGTTGTTCCACCTAGCTATCTTAAGATCAATCCACTAACTGTATGTCACTCTGGACAAGAGCGTCTGCTAAATGACTAAACTGTCAAAAAATAATACTAGGCTCATCCATACTGAGAAGACGTCATCTAATGCACAATTTGGTTGTTCCCCACCATGCTTTCATTTTGGTACAGCCCAAACCCTTACATGATTATCAGCTGTTGTAAAACACACATTGTTCTGAGTTCCTACTACATGAAAAGCCATGCATATGACATCCAGGCATTTAAAGCAAACTACATTTTCGAAATGACTCATACTATAAAATATGATATTTCTCACATTCCCAAACAGCCTACTATTTAGTACGCAAAAACGGATAACCGGACACGGCCATTGAGTTCAGTGCTAACTGAATCTATTTTTTCCCCACTGTCTGGTCAATGGATTAAAGATACATACATGAGATAACTCAGGCTGGGTAGGTAGAGAGAGGGTCCTCTCCAACACAAAACCTGGGGAGTTCTGGGATACTGGGGTGGATGCTGAGGGGTGTGACTTAGGAGCTGGGTCCATTGGCTCCTCCTCCTTACCATCCGATTGGTCCTCCGGAGGCATAGACGTGTCCATTGATTCGTCGGCACCTGCGGGGTTACCAGAAGTCTATCACTGAGTTCTATTTTTTAGAATAGAAACTAAAACAACTGACATGTCAACTGGATAAAATAAAGTTTAGTTACCCAGTTCATTTTCTTGTCCTGTCGGTGAATTGGGGACGATGAAAGGTGTTTGGCTCAAGTTTTCCTGGGTGGGTGCTACAAACTCAGAGTTTCTATAGGAAGGGAAGGCAAAGATGAATGCAACAATCATTCTTCCTCTGATGAGGACAAAACAGAATCGCTGGCTGTGTTCAGTAGGGACAAAACGTTTTGAAATGGTAAAGTACTACCTCAACTTGACCGATTGGAACACAGATGTTCCTATCGTCCTACTGAACACAACCCAGGCCAACCCAAACAACAGGGCAACTACTCCAGGGATGCAAACTCGTGATGGGCCCAAAAAGGTGACACTTTTTATTTGCACTGAAACATGCAAAAAAAAATCCCTGCCAGGGGGAAATGCAGGTTTTAACTAATTAAAAACAACAAATAATATGATCTACATGATCAGTATAAATATTGCACTTGGGAAAAAATCTGCTTAAAGTAGAAATGCCTGTTTGTTTCATTTGATTTTTGCTCTATTATAGTGGCCAATATTTACATCGATCAAGTGATCAAGTGCACAAGGTTATGTGTGCAAAAATAACTTTCACTGAGTAAAAAAATATAGAATCCTCCCTCACTCACACACACGTGTTACTGTCAAGTTCAACACAACAAAAACAATATCTTTGGGCTACACTGAATAGTGTTACATTGTACACTTTCTGCCTGTGGACATCTGTTCTACAATGTGCCAGGAAAAGTGAGAGGGAAAGTGTCGTGTTCCTTTCACCTCTATTTTCATTCTGAAAATTAACCACATACTGTAGAGGAGAAACATTAGTTAACATTTCACAGATTTCCAGGGTCCAGTAAGCAACTAACGCGTTATAATTTGAGGAACGGCAAGGAGTCGAATATCAGTTAATACTATAGCGAATTGGTTAGGTTACTAATGTTAGCTAGCTAACGTTAGCTGTCTGACTTTATTAGCAAGCTAATTTTCACACCATAAACTCAATTGCTTGATCAGATGAGTTGACTAATGTTTCTCAATATTTATCTGGCTAGTGTTGGTAAAGTAGGGATAGAGCTTTAAAACACAGACGTGCATTATGGGTAACGTAGTAAGTTAACTTTCGGTTTTCAATGCAATTGTGTGTGACGGGGATGTAGCCGGACTGTTTTGCTCCGTTTGCCCACTATTTTATTTTGTCATTCGGACTACCTCAAATGATGTACAAGTTTTAATAAAAGCTAACTACTTCAGTGGAATTCCAGGCTAACACGTCATTAGCAGAGGATAAGATCCCCAAATGTGAGAATTACCCCAGAGCATCCATACATTGCTCTGGCCTTGGAGCTAGCAAGTGAAGGCTCCCCTGAGCCGTCCCGACTACGGTCTGGAGGGGAGGCAAGAAAGGTAACACTAGCTAACGGATAATTCGATCCAGCTAGCAAGATACATAATACTAATACTTATTCCACCACACTCTCTCCCTCACCTCAAACTTTCCAAATGCCAGTTGTTTTCCGGTTACAGCTCATGAAATACGCTTCATCACCTTCTCACCCCGTGATCAGGCTTCTTGCCTAACGTACCTCTTCTTTCTCGTTCAGGGGGCGCGCTGCTATAATTGACGCGCTGCTGTAACTGGCGCGCTACCTTTCCAGAGCGCGCGCCGATGCTGTAACTAGTAAATTGTTTGTCTCCTCTTTCTTCAGTCGCGTGCTGCGCTGCACTCTATTGTTATGTAAACGATCTGCTGAGCCTTGGATACAGACAGTATTGCTCCAAACGCGCATCACTCGATCGTTACAGCCAGTATTTATCCAACCCCCCCCAAACTTTTCTCATCTGATCTACATGAATCATGTAGGTCACCTATTTTGGCTTCAAAACGGCGAATTTCACCGAAAGGTGACTAGCTTGCATCCCTGCAACTCAGTGGGAGTGTGCAGTATAGTGTTGAGGCGAGAGGTCTTACTGGGAGAGGCTCTCCTGCACCAGGGTGCCCTGCCCAGAGAGGTGCAGCAGACGCAGGGTGTGGGCAGGGGTCAGGGTGGGCACACCTTGGTTCTCTGCCTCTGACATTGTGCTGTCCACCCCTGTGCCTACAGAGAGAGAGAGAACTCCATTATCATCTGTTAATTTTGTGATCAATTGTTCATGTCAACTGTTGATAACAGTTGTGACTGCTCGCCTTCAAATTGTTTTGTGAACAACAGACTACACTTGTTTTAACCTCTTCCAACAAGAGCTGCTCAAACTGGAGAAGTGCTGTAAGCCCTGGCAGTATATGTCTATAACACAGACAGATAGTTTGGATGGGTGGATAGATGGATGGCCCACCTGTCTTGTCAGTGTCGAAGAGGTCCTCCTGAGAGGACAGCAGCTCAGAGTCTTCCCCTTTGGGATCCTGGTCCTCGGAGGCCTGCAGGCCCTGGGAGTGGAGCAAAGCCTGGACACTCAGTTCCCGGCCGGCACGACCCAGGGGCTCCGACGAGCTGCTAGAGCTCACCTCCGACCTGGGGCAAGAACCAGACACTTTATTTAACTCATGCACAATTCCAAATCAACGCTTAGACCTTTTATTTACTTCTGGAGATGTGAGAGAAGTTGATGTGTAAAGCAATATGGTGAACATTCCACCTAGCCTATTGGGCAACTTAGACTCATTACATCTATCAAATCTTCCCAGAGCTCCACAGGTGCATAAGATATTGTCTAGGAGTCGATTTGGGATTGAGCAACAGAACTAGCATGTGTAAATCTGTGAGGTATGGATCGATCATTTTGGGGCCGAATCCTAGCTTTATAAAATGACTACCAATGTCCCACTAACATCAATGTGTGATTCAATGTGTGATTCCAATTAAGGTGTGCACTTTTCATGTTCAGATTCAGCCCTTCTTATTAAAAGGCCCAATGCAGCCGTTTTGATCTCAATATCAAATAATTTCTGGGTAACAATTAAGTATCTTACTGTGAATGTTTTCAATTAAAATGGTCAGAAGAAACAAAAATGGCTTTTCAGAAAAAGCTATTTCCCAGCTAGGACTGTCTGGGCGGGGAAAATTGAAAACTAGCTGTTAATGGTAGAGAGGTTTGGAACTCTTATTGGTCTATTAACTAATTAACCGCCCGGTGATGTCACCAGGCAGGTGAAAACTTCATACCACCAAAACAGGCAGAAATGTCAGGCGGCCTTTTCAAACAGCTCTTATTGGTCTATTAACTAATTAACCGCCCGGTGATGTCACCAGGCAGGTGAAAACTCCATCCCACCAAAACAGGCAGAAATGTCAGGCGGCCTTTTCAAACAACTCTTACGCTAAAAGGGCATCATCATAATTTTCACAATCTCAGGATTATTCAAACCAGACAATGATGAAATGTATATAAAACACAGGAAATCATATTTTGGACTGCACTGGAGGCTTTATGACTAAATATGATCTTGTAGGTACGCATCCTGGATATGGATATTCTCACCTCTTGGATTTTCTGTCCTGACTGCCTGAAGGCAAGCCCCTGGTTGTGTTCTTCTGTTCACCTAGTGACAACAAAACAATGACAAGTCAACAAAATATGTTTCACTTTGGTCAAGATTTCAACTGGGTCCAATTCACTGTAGCAAAACATTTTGCAATGTAAAATAAAAATACATCTGTGTTCTTATTCTTCATGGACATGTTCAGGGTCATATTCATTAGGCACACTGTAGCAAAACATTTTGCAACAGAAAATGAAATAAAAGCTAATTTCTTACTGGACAAGTTCAGGTAGTTCCTTTCCTATTTCCTCAGAAGTTCAGTTTGTTGCCTAATGAATACGACCCAGGTAGTACCACCCTGTTTCTCCCCATTTAAAATGGTTTTCCACCTACTAAACATGACCATGGACTCAAGAGAAGTAAAGATAACTTAGTATTGTTACCTGGCTGGTTGTGTCTCTGGCTGTCTGTCTGGGCAGCAGTAGGGCCCTCCTCCTCCTGACTGTTCCCCACCACTTCACCCGGACCCTGGCTCTCAGAAAGCTCCAGAAAATCTAACTTGGACACTCCCCCTAAAATACACACAACATACAGCTCAAAATCATGATTCATAAAATGCAATACTGATCTGGTGATTCTGATCTCTTGTTTCCAACAAGAGCATTTGATGGAGCATTTCAAAACTTACACAGCTACAGTATATTATCTCAGAGACATGTCTCAAATGGTTATTTCTTTCTCTGTTAAAAACTGCTCATACCTTCAGGCTGGGCGCAGTGTGTAGTGGAGTCCGCCCCAGACTCCGTGGCCATGTCTTCTGTAGAACACCTGATGGTTTCAGGGATCAAGATGTCAACGTAAAGCAGACTATTGCTGAATTCCAAACCGACCCCTAGCCTGCCCCCTACAACCTAGCTACCTCTGTAGATTGGAGGTGATTGGAAAGATATAAGCGTTATAGAGTCATCTTGCCTTCTGATTGGTTAGGTGGAAATATCACCATATTGCGTCCACCTATCCAATCCTCTCAGATCTACAGTAGTGTCTAGGTAGTAGACAGGGGCCAGGGTCCATTTGGAATGCAGCATACTTCTCAAACATCTCAGCTGGCTGTCTCAATGCTCTTACAAACGCTTCAATTCACTGCATCTTGGTGACAATGTTATCCTAGTACCTACCTCCTTGTATTGGAGCAAACTTCTAGGACTTGACTTTCCTCCTGGTTGACTAAAGGAAATACATTCAATAGGTTTAAGACAGAATACAATGTCTGCTATGGGGAGACAAATGCTATCAACTGCTTTCAATGTTACCAGCGCTATCAATAGGCTATATGATTGTTATTACTATGATAATGGCTGCAATGGTTGAAACCAGAGTTTACATTTCACACTTAATATTTTCTGTGCCCTTAACTTAGCAGCCTGGACTTTTAGTGTTTGTGAGGGTACATTAGTTTGCTATAGGAGTGACCAACACCCCACTAAATGTTCCAAATCTATGTAAGCGGCAGGGTTCGAACACGAGTTTTCTGCACACCATAAGAGTGCATTATCCCACTAAAAAACCCAATGCAACTCTTCAGGTCCCAGGCAAGGATACTCATCACAGCAGTCACATACAGAGAACCACAGCTTCAAATGGTGAGGTGTCGTATGTATCAAACGTATCAGAGTAGGAGTGCTGATTTAGGATCAGTTTGGCCTTTTAGATCCCAGTGAATAGGATTACATGGAGAGGGGGGGGGACAGCACTCGTTCTCTGAGATGCCTTATACATACGGCCCCAGGTATCCAATCTCTGTCCTTTGTGGTCACAGTTTGAGAGACCAACCTGGCCCGTTGTGATTGTTGTTCTGGACCCTCTCTGATTGGCTGTCTGTCTCGGAGTATCGGTTTCCTGCCGGAGAGGACATCAGCTCCTGGGGAGAGAGAAGGCTGGATTCAGTGGCCCTGTTCATATTAGAACAACAGGTATCACTCCTTCCCATGAAGTAGGACAAGTACTGATCTGACATGACTGGATTATTTGATGAAAACCCTGCTGTCACCTATCCAATTGTGTCAGTATTGACTCCATGGCAGGTAGGATGGAGGGATGCATCTTAAATGGATTCAAATTGAGCCAAGTGATATTTTTTGCTTTTGACAACTGACTTGAGATCTGTTATCCCCACACTTCTAACATTAATGAATGAGCTTCACAACAAAACCAGTCCTAGATCAGTTGTAAAGACTTATAAGTAAGTAAGTAATGTCATGTCACAACCTAAGTTGATATGTCCCAAAGTTCCATTGAGGTCATCGGACAACAAACTAAGGTAGCAGGAGGAACTTAGCCTGGGTGACAGTCTATTTCTGCTCTCTTGCTTGACAATGGAGTGGGCAAAAACACAAACTGATCTGTTACCAGGCTAGGAGGAACTGACAAAAAACAATACCCCTATCGTCTCCCCTCCCTGTATGACTGAAAAGCATTTTACAGCCTCTCAAAAGATCTCTAGACCTTTATGTTACAGGATGCAACGTTAGCGTACTTGCCCTCCGAGTCGCTGGTTCAAGCCCTGCTCTGGCTGGCTGTCCTCGGGGGCTACTCTCCCGATACCCACGCTGCAGTCAGAAATGACCATCTTTGCATAGAATTATGGATACATCAAGTGACATTGGTGCAAGTAGGGCAAAGTAATTCTACAGATGGGCAACCTCCCAAGCCCCCAGTCATATATATCCTAGAGATATTTTAAACTAACGTTATGGCTCTCTCTCTTCATCTACGGTACTACTCCTGCCAGTAGACATGGATCATTTTGGCACAGGAGGTTTACTGTAACTGTAACCACAGCTGCTGATTCAAGCCCATCTTCACTCGTTACCTCCCGCTGTCTCTACACGGTGCTACTCACCAGTACAGGGCTGTGGGAGGTGGCAGGCTGCAGGCTGGACAAGCGGCGGGCGAGCAAGGCGCGGTAGCTACTGTCCGGGTCGTCCTCCAGTGCCGCACTGTCGGGCTGGGAGTCCTCCACGATCAAGCACGGGTTCTCTGCATGGGGCAGACTCGAATCCAGGTCACTTCCGCTAGGATCCATCGGGTTATGGCATGCAAGGACAGCAGGTAGCGTAGCTGCTGCGCCAAAACAAAGAGCGAATATTATAGGAATATATTATAGGAACAACTGCCCGAGTGTTAGGTAAACATGATCAATATAATAACTGAATCGATCCGTCTGGTGCCATGGACTTGCAGTCCTCTTTCCGATAAATAGCTAGTTAGAAGACCATAACAGAATTTGCTAGTCTAACAAGCTAGCTACCGATAACGAGTTAGCCTAGCTACGTTTAGGAAGTGAGAGCACAGCACATGACTGAGAGCAAAACGTTGAGCACACTAGTTAGTCCATAAAAAAACAGCCATGTATAATATTTATTCACTTAGCTAGCTAGTCTGCTAAAAAAAAAAATACGAATTACGATTGCAACCACAATTTGAGCTGGTGTCCTTTTGGCATAGCTAGTTACCTTGGAGGTCCAACAACTAGCCCAATCATTTCATTAGCCCATCCCCCTTTCGCCGTAAAACTACACATAAGGATGGTTATGGTTGATCTGGGACGCTTCTGGCTCTGTCGTCATACCAAAACAGTTTGAATACGCGGTTTGAGACGCTTGCTGAGTAAAACATAAAACAGCAAAACTATTAGCGTCATACTCTACAGCTAGCTATATTTCACGAAATCGTAACATTTGTAAACAAGGCTGTTCTGGCAGCAGAACTTCGAAATCGGAAACCCGCAAACGCATTCACAGGGGAAATATTTGGCATAAACATACGACAGCTTAGCTAACCATCTAATGCTAGTTAGTTAACGTCGTTAACCAGAATTGAACACCTAGCTACGGACCTTCAAAATGCAATGTTGTGTTTGGGGGTGCAAGGCCCAATATCGGAAAGGAGGAGGGTTAGGGTTTTTCCGATTCCCTACTGGAGAGAACGAAATTGCTAAAAATCAAAGGAAAACTTGGATAAAAATGGTGAAGATTAAAAACCCCGAACCAGATCTGCCTTCCCGTTTGGGTGGTAAATTGGTACTCCAAATGGGAAACGACTGGCACCCTACTACCTCCTCTCGCATTTGTGGGAGGCACTTTGTTTTAAGTAAGTTGATGGCCAGTTCGTAGCCAACAGACCCTACCTGCTTGCTTACAGCTGCGCTAGGATAGGACAGGCTTCCGGTGTAGATTAAGACAATTGAGGGGGGTGAGGTATGGCATGGAAAACATACCTCAATCCAGGGATGAGAAATGCGTTGTTCTCCGAATTGGCCCATTGTCCCAACTGTTACACCTAGAAGATTGAACAAATGCAACAAAAAAATAGCAGCTCAAACTTCTCGGTGTAACAGTTGGGATGATGGGACAATTCGGAGAACAACTCATTTTCCATCCCTGGATTGAGGTATATTATACAAGCCATTTCTAATCTAAACAAGCCTGTCTGACCCTAGTGCAGCTGTAAGCAAGCTGGTCGATCTGCTGGCCAGTCAATTTGATGCATTTCCTATGACAGTGGTTGGCTTCCCGACAAAGAGCTAGCAAGCTACAGAGTTTTCATGAAGGAAGTGATGTACGGTAAACTGTCAGACAGTTCACACAGGCAACTGCATAGAACACCACATTTCCAGTGCAATAATTTAAGTGTCTGTCTGAAGAGACTGAAATCTAATTTGAGTTCATATTTCAGAAAAACCAAACCTACATCCGGACCACCCTGACTTTGCCCCATCCCTCTTCCTTCGCCCAGAGGACGATGCCTTGAGTCCGAACACAGCTCAGACAGAAGGGAAAAGAAACCTGCAGAGCTATGACAGAGCAGTGAAGAAGAAGAAGTGCCTTGACCTTAGTGAGGTTGGAGGTGCTGACCTGAGGGACAGTTATGCTGACACCACAGAAGAAACTGAAGAGCAGGACCTGGGCACCTGTGTATCGTGTGAGGTCCTGAGGAAGTCCTTAAATTATTTGCAGTCCAGGCATGATGCTCTGCAAGTCGAAGCTGTCAATCTCAGGGCGGAGAGAGACTTTTACAAATATAACACATCTCAATCCTCTCTCTTTGTTGACACCTTTACAGACAGAGACAATCAAATGCATACAGTGAGAGAAGTGCCAAGCATGGCTAAACCAAATGGTATGAACCAACAATGTACTGGGATGGTTGAGGAGCCCTGTCTTATGGAGGTTGAGGGGTTATGTTCTGTGAAGGTTGAGGAGCTTTGTCCTGTGAAGGTTGAGGGGGACTATGATCAAGTGTTGATTAAGGAAGAGGAACAACAGATCCAAATAGAACTTTGTAGCCCCTTGGCTAGTCAGGACAAAGTGACCCATGTCTCCCAGGATAAACCTACCCAGCATAGCAACATTATGAAGGCCACCAGGCGACCATGTCTGTTAGCTCAGCATAAACCCATCCAGATAGTCAACACAATGTCACTCACCGGGGTGGTAGCCCCCAGGCCCCCAAGTCAGGTAACCAAGGATAAACCTATCCAGCTTGCCAAAACCAACGACCAATGTTCTGTGAAGGTTGAGGAGTCATGTTTTGTGAAGGTTGAGGTGGACTATGATCAAATGTCGATTAAGGAAGCAGAGCAACAGGTCCAAATAGAAATCTGTAGCCCCTTGGCTAGTCAAGACAAAGTGACCAATGTCTCTCGCAGGTTGCCAATTCATGTCCCCAAGGATAAAACTATCCAGCTTGCCAAAGCCGTAGTAGAAAGCCACCTAATGACGAACCATCTGCCTGGCAGCCAAACCACTGCTGAGCCTTTACAGAAGACTCCTCTGTCAGCTCAAAGGACACCTGTTGCAGGCAAACAAATTCAGAGAAGCATAACACACACAGAGAGGGATGAGTTGCTTTGGCTGGACTACATGAAGTGGAATGTGCGTCTTCCTGCAAGCACAATTAGAACCGCACACAAGTTTCAGACGCCTAGGGCAACAGTGCAATACCTTCTACACGCGGTCTTCTCCCAATGTGAACTCGCCACCAGCAATCTCAAGGGCATTCCTGCACTGGGCCTTAACAAACTGGACCCGGACAAACTTTCTGCCATAAGACAGTTTGTCACCACCAAGTTTCGTCGTTTAGACATGCGTCAATGTGGTAAAGACTGGGTCAAGTGCCGGCGCCAGATAACCAGCATGCTCCGGAACATTCGGAAGGAGGACAGGAAGTCGAGGGGGCTCTCAGGAAACCTTTGTATGATAGAGAAGGTGTTAACGGATCAGAGTTTACCCTGTCAGCCATCGCCTCCCTCATTCCCCTCGATCTCCCAACAGCACACAGCTGCCTTCTACAACCCAACAGAAGAAGAAGAGATCCTCTGTCTGGAGAGTTAGGTTACACAATATCTGCAATGATGTTTGCATTTTCTTGTAATAAACAGTTTGTTGGGAGTAAAAAAATATAATATGACTGACAATGTATATTTGAACTTTGGTTGATGTATCGGCTACATGTGGTAGAGTGGAGCTTTGAAGGAGTGATGTGTGGATACTGGACACTGGGTTAGGTTAGGGTTAGTCACAGGCTGTGTTCAATAGCAGTTGTATAGATGGGGTGAGCTGCCCCCAGAATATGAAGTGCTTGAGACACTGGTAAAAAACCTAAATGCAATCCATCATTATAACATGGCACTCCAATCAGACCTGTCGGTGGCTATGAAAGGGCCTCTTTTTCCTCAATCTCCTTCCTGCTGGCTCTCCCCGTTATGAGCACGTTAGAAGTGAATTCCTACTGGCTCTCTCCATTATGAGCACGTTAGAAGTGAATTCCTGCTGGCTCTCCCCGTTATGAGCACGTTAGAAGTGAATTCCTGCTGGCTCTCCCCATTATGACCACGTTAGAAGTGAATTCCTGCTGGCTCTCTCCATTATGAGCACGTTAGAAGTGAATTCCTGCTGGCTCTCCCCATTATGAGCATGTTAGAAGTGAAACCAAAGGTGGATAGTCTTTCCATAAGGGAGCTGAGTGAAATAACTCATACACACATTTTGAGCATAATATACTAGGTATATAATCTGTACATAGATGAATTATTTTATTTCAAGTTATTTTAACAGGATTCCTGTATGCCTGGAGTTCATTCACTCAGCCAGTTTTTTAGGGTAAAGATTGCCAACGTTTGCAGCTGGTGGCACCGTGGCAGCCCTGGCTATGTAAACAAAATCAATGTGTGGATTGCTGTCTCGTCTAACATGGACTTGTTTTCATTTAATTTCATGAAATAGGTGAACTATCTGTTTAATCAAACCAGTCCCATGGATACTCAGGACTACTTTAACCTCCCTCTGTTTCTATGGTGACGCCACAATCTGTTCCTCACAAAAGTAGGGCGGCATTAGAAAATATTTCTCATGCATCAAGACCCAGGACATTTAGCATTTATCTCTAACCAAGTATGTAATCAGCATGCAGTTGCTTACCTATGTGTGCCTAATGAAATCAATTGGATCAGATGTAGGATGGTACATTACGGTTACTGATAGTTTCCACTATATAATCTACTATCATCTACCCAGACATGTGCTGTGTCTGAAATGGCTAGGGAATAGGGTGCCATTTAAAATGCTGCCATAGGCACATTTGTATCTCATTCTAAGAGAGGCCACAGAAAAGGCTTGATGTTTGAATGTAGGAAAACGCTTTATACAAATTCCCACATCCTCAGTGAATTGACTCTGAAATGTCTCACTTATTTTTTGTCAGAGGACACCAAGTCCATTAGTGATGCTATGGCAACTATTGAAATAAGTATTTATAACAAGGTCTTTAGTCTTTACATCTTAACACAGAGAACCTTGAGTCTAGTTGACCCACTGGCACTCTGAGTCTTCATAAACCACCTCAGCTGAGAAAGAACAGCGTATGATCGTTCCCTTAGTGTAGCATGGGAATGAATAGCTTAGGCTGAGATAGTTTATTCAAATGATTAGATTTGTTTAAACGTGTATCTACATGCAGCACAGAAAGGTTATTTGAGCCAGTACAACTCAATAGCAATCACAAGTAGGCTATCTTTGGCACATTATTGAGGCACCCATAATACACTCCTACCCTGCAATGAAGATGACACATTTTGGGTTGTCCTTGGACAGCATGCAACCTCATGAGCTGATATCATTTATAGCCTAATTTCGTTGATAAACAATATATAATATATGCATAAAATGTTTAATCAAAATGTTTCAAATAAGCTAGCCTATACATAAATATGATTTACCTATTTTAATTTTAAAAAATAAAATAACGGAACAACAGCATTAGATCGTGCATACTTTTCTTCAAGCCCAACCCTAAACACAGCACCACTGATATGGAAATCATATGGCTATAGGCGACACATACGTACACGGTGCGGTGCATCGTGCTGGCGCGTCATATCGCCAAGCTGACCAGTTGAGTTGGAACCGAAAATATGAAATGCGCAGCAGCTGGAGAACGAAAATCCAAACGCAAGACACTATTCTGAACCTGTCCTTGAACACGAACCAGTGACATTGATTCTCAAATAGGCCTATATGATGACACGTTTCCCTCCAAAATGTATTAGGCGCTAGAAAGTACAAACTATTGCTTTACCTGAAAAGTTGATTTCCTCTTTTGCAAGCAGAAAGTATGAGATTTGTTTTGCCCCCTTTGCAGCAATAACGGTGCGCGTTGACTGCGTTCACATCTCTCTCTCTCGCCCCCCCCCCCCCCCCCCCCTCCTCTCTTTTCCAGGAAGACAGGGTGTGGATACAGACACTACCACTTAAAGATGCAATGGCATTTTTAACATGTTGGCATAATTAGTGCATGTAGGTGCTGAGGTGCGCACACTCTTAGAAAAAAAGGTGCCATCTAGAACTTAAAAGGGGTATTCGACTGTCCCCATAGGAAAACACTTTGAATAACCCTTTTTGGTTCTAGGTATAACCCTTTTGGGTTCAATCTAGAACCTTTCCCACAGAGGGTTCTACCTGGAACAAAAAAGGGTTCTCCTATGTGGCCCTTTTGGGACTTTGTTTCTTCTAAAGTGCAGGACAACACGTGTGTTATTTACTGTGGGACTGGGATGACTTTTAATACATCTAAAATGTTGATCATGTAATTATGTTAGGCTATATTTTCATCACTTTTGGCAAAGTCAGCATTAACAAAAATGTGCACTAAAATAATACAAGTAGGGTAATGCTGTGGTTGGTTCTATATTGTGCTTGGTTCTATAACTATTCTGTACTGTCATTAGCTGTATGGTACAGGTTTATGGAATATCTAATCCAGAAGAAAATATGATGTAGCCTACTGGGACAGCTCAAGTTTGAGAATCCAATTTATTCAATGTATTTAGGCTGTCTGATTCACTGATTTTAGAATTGTAAAATCTAGGGTGCTCAACCAGGGGTACTAGGACCCTGGGGGTACTTGGCATATCCACAGGGGTACTTGAGGGTCCTCACACAGTTCCAACTCCATCATCAAGTTCGCTGACGACACAACAGTAGTAGGCGTGATTACCAACAACGACAATACAGCCAACAGGGAGGAGGTAGGCACTCTGACGGTGTGGTGCCAGGTAAACAACCTCTCCCTCAATGTTAGCTGAACAAAGGAGCTGAGTCTGGACTTCGGGAGGAACCAGGCTGGACACGCCCCCATCCTCATCAACGGGTCCACAGTGGAGACTGTTAATAACTTCAGATTCCTTGGCGTACATATCTCAGAGAAGGTCAAATGCTCTAACCACATGGACATCGTGGTGAAGAAGGCACGACAGCAACTCTTCAACCTCAGGATGCTGAAGAAATACGTCCTGTCCCTGAGGATCCTCATAGTGTTCTACATGAGCACCATCGAGAGCATACTGTCGGGCTATATCACAGTCTGGTACGGCAACTGTACCACCGCGGACCGCAAGGCTTTTCAGAGGGTGATACATGTAGCCGAACACACCATTGGATGCACACTGCCTGCCCTACAGGACACCTACAACACCAGGTGTCGCAGAAAGGCTAAGAACATCACCAGAGACCCCAGACATCCAAGCCATGCCCTGTTCTCCCCTCTTCAATCACTCAGACACGGGCAGTACAGGAGCATCATGACAAGGTGCACCTGTGTAATGATCATACTGTTTAATCAGCTTCTTGATATGCCACACCTGTCAGGTGGATGGATTATCTTGGCAAAGGAGAAATGCTCACTAACAGGGATGTAATCAAATTTGTGCTCAACATTTTTGAGAAATAAGCTATTCTTTTTTTTTGTTGCAAATGGACAATTTCTGGGATCTTTTATTTCAGCTCATGAAACATGGGACCATGTTGCATTTATATTTTTGCTCAGTATATATTCTAGATTTTTGTTATAATAATTTGTATTGTTTTTTTGTTCACTTGTTCCCCACACCCCCTCAATGATCATGCTGCTGCTCCCCCTATGGTCATTCCCCACACACCCTCAATGATCATGCTGCTGCTCCCCCTATGGTCATTCCCCACACCCCCTCAATGATCATGCTGCTGCTCCCCCTGTGGTCATTCCCCACACGCCCTCAATGATCATGTTGCTGCTCCCCCTGTGGTCATTCCCCACACCCCCTCAATGATCATGCTGCGGCTCCCCCTGTGGTCATTCCCCACACCCCCTCAATGATCATGTTGCTGCTCCCCCTGTGGTCATTCCCCACACACCCTCAACAGTCTTTACTCTGCCGCCAACCCATGGACATTTATTTATTCATCACTGCTACAGTTGTTATTATTATATAGTGCTATTTCTATTACTATTGTTGTTGTTTTATTACCATTTTCGTTATTGTATTTTACTTAGTCCTGCATGTTGGAGCTCGAAACCTAAGATATTCACTGTACCCTGCCATCACACCTGTAACCCTGTACATGTGACTATTAAAGACTCTGAATCTGAATCTGTATCTGTATCATGAGACCATGGGTCTACTGGTAAAATGCACATGACGGGGTACTTCAGGGGTACTCCTGGCAGAGCAAAATTCAGTTGGTTGTACAGTAACTGAAAAAGGTTGGGAACCACTGGCCTACTAGCCTCGTACGAACCATCCTGATCTCACAAGCTAAGAGCTTATAAGAGTCTACTGGCCTATGGGACTGTTTTAAAAACATTTTAACTTGTCACACCAATATGTTGGTTTTGGTCTGTGCTTTAACTGTGTACAACCTAAACCACATTCTGAAACATCCTGCATACCAATCAACATTGTAACAGTCGTTTACTTCATTTAGAGAAATGATGTAAGAAAATGAACATTAATATTTTAATTTACGGTACTGATTTGTCTATTAGTAAACCAATGGACTTAATATTACACTTATTCTTAAGAAATCTTTTTAAAGCAATCAAACCAAAAGGGTTCTCATTTAGTCCTACAGAGGGCAGTAGATACTCTTGTTCTCAAGCACAGCAGGTTCAGTTTTAGAGGATCTTGTCTCAGTGTGAGATCAATAGGAGTGCTGACTCATTGAGGGATGTAACACTGGCAGGCTGTGTCCCAAATGGAAACCTATTTCCTACATAGTGCACTACTTTTCACCAGGGCCCATAGGGCTCTGGTTAAAAGTAGTACACTAAATAGGGAATAGGGTACCATTTGGGACACAAACACTGTCCTGCTGAGAGGAGGGAGATGTACTCCAGAGCAGGGACGTGGCGTATTAACAACCCCAGCCATCTCTCACTGCTGTGGGAGACGTCACCATCTGACAGGCACCTCCCAAACACAGCAGCCTTAGAGTAACCTAAAGCACACTGTGGTGTGCTTGGTAGATATATAAGGTGAGAGCATCCATGCACATGTAAATGTGTCGAAGAAGGAAGGCTAGGGTGAATAAAATGCCACCATGTGAAAAGACAGTGAATGGCTATAGGCCTACTGCTTCCTGTTTACTAATTGTTTACAAATATTGCTTTCTTTGTATTTAAATTCTCACTTCACCATCAACAAACTTTTTCTGATCATACTTCATGTCAAAGTAAGATCAAAAGACACACACACACACATTTTAAAAATGGTATTGTTGTAATATTGTACATTTGATATTGTACATGTGTAATGGTGGAGTGGTGAACATGTGTATATTGCACAATGTCTTGTGTGATGTGATGTTTTATTTATGATGTAGACTATTGATTTGTTGTGATGTGTTGTTTTATTTATGATGTAGACTATTGTTTTGTTGTGATGTGTTGTTTTATTTATGATGTAGACTATTGTTTTGTTGTGATGTGTTGTTTTATTTATGATGTAGACTTGTTTTGTTGTGATGTGATGTTTTATTTATGATGTAGACTTGTTTTGTTGTGATGTGATGTTTTATTTATGATGTAGACTATTGTTTTGTTGTGATGTGATGTTTTATTTATGATGTAGACTATTGTTTTGTTGTGATGTGTTGTTTTATTTATGATGTAGACTTGTTTTGTTGTGATGTGATGTTTTATTTATGATGTAGACTATTGTTTTGTTGTGATGTATTGTTTTATTTATGATGTAGACTTGTTTTGTTGTGATGTGTTGTTTTATTTATGATGTAGACTATTGATTTGTTGTGATGTGTTGTTTTATTTATGATGTAGACTATTGATTTGTTGTGATGTGTTGTTTTATTTATGATGTAGACTGTTGTTTTGTTTTGTTGTGATGTATTGTTTTATTTATGATGTAGACTGTTGTTTTGTTGTGATGTGTTGTTTTATTTATGATGTAGACTATTGATTTGTTGTGATGTGTTGTTTTATTTATGATGTAGACTTGTTTTGTTGTGATGTGTTGTTTTATTTATGATGTAGACTATTGTTTTGTTGTGATGTGTTGTTTTATTTATGATGTAGACTTGTTTTGTTGTGATGTGTTGTTTTATTTATGATGTAGACTATTGTTTTGTTTTGTTGTGATGTATTGTTTTATTTATGATGTAGACTATTGTTTTGTTTTGTTGTGATGTGTTGTTTTATTTATGATGTAGACTATTGTTTTGTTGTGATGTGTTGTTTTATTTATGATGTAGACTTGTTTTGTTGTGATGTGTTGTTTTATTTATGATGTAGACTTGTTTTGTTGTGATGTTTTATTTATGATGTAGACTATTGTTTTGTTGTGATGTATTGTTTTATTTATGATGTAGACTTGTTTTGTTGTGATGTGATGTTTTATTTATGATGTAGACTATTGTTTTGTTTTGTTGTGATGTGTTGTTTTATTTATGATGTAGACTATTGTTTTGTTTTGTTGTGATGTGTTGTTTTATTTATGATGTAGACTATTGTTTTGTTGTGATGTATTGTTTTATTTATGATGTAGACTTGTTTTGTTGTGATGTGTTGTTTTATTTATGATGTAGACTATTGTTTTGTTTTGTTGTGATGTATTGTTTTATTTATGATGTAGACTATTGTTTTGTTTTGTTGTGATGTGTTGTTTTATTTATGATGTAGACTATTGTTTTGTTGTGATGTATTGTTTTATTTATGATGTAGACTTGTTTTGTTGTGATATGTTGTTTTATTTATGATGTAGACTTGTTTTGTTGTGATGTATTGTTTTATTTATGATGTAGACTTGTTTTGTTGTGATGTGTTGTTTTATTTATGATGTAGACTGTTGTTTTGTTTTGTTGTGATGTGTTGTTTTATTTATGATGTAGACTGTTGTTTTGTTGTGATGTGTTGTTTCATTTATGATGTAGACTATTGTTTAGATTTTTTGTGATGTGTTGATTTGTTCCTGTTTGGACCTCAGGAAGAGTAGCAGCTGCCTTGGCAACAGCTAATGGAGATACTTATAAAATACTAAATACTAATACAATCTCTTCCCGATTTGCTGTGTCCTTTCAACGCTCAATGTTCAACTATTCATACGTGTATAATACAGTCAGATATTGAACGTCAGATCAGAGACCAATCAAGTGAATGATGAAAAAACGAGACGTCCCTTCATATTCAGATTAGGTCATGTGGTATAGGTTGTCAAACAAAACCTCCATGGGGAGAATGTATTTATAACTCAGCAATTATTTATGTTCTGAGATAGCTGTTCAAATGCTGAGTATGACATCACAAATTGTGTAAATCTTTGTTTTACTCCCCAAATCTCTCCAGTCCTGTCCTCCACCCTCTCTCTCCTGTTCTTTCTTGGATAATTGCCCAGATTGGTCTGTTTGGTACAGTGCATAGTACTCTCCGGGGAGATTATATGACGTAAAGCTCCTGGTCATATAGCTCCTAAACCACCTATACGCTGTAATTACCAGACATAGAAACTGCACCTATAGTACAATAGTGTCAACTATAAGGGTCAAAGTCAAACAGTGATTTTGGTCTTTAAATTATAATTTCAAAATGGCCTTAAAATGACAATCAAACAGATCGAAATCTGAAATAAATGTTCATATTCTGGCGCTGAATTTCATCTCTACCTGAATGTTTCTGTCATAAAGTGACTATATGAGTTACACGATCTACTATCAGGACAAACAACCCTTTTAATTCATTGTCGTCAATAAAAGGTGAAAAGAATGAAGTCTTACTATTCATTTAGTTCTCAGTTTCCAAAGTAAAGGTCAATGTACTTCAACTGTATATGTAGGCTAATATGCATCCTGATTCAAGATCATTTATGTCCCACAACAACTGAGTTTCCTGTTATAAAACATGGCAAGTGGAGAACTCAATGAACATTCTCCAATTTTCAGGTAATTTCATGCCAGCTTTTCCCCTCTGTAGCTAATTTGGTTATTTTCCAGCTATTTTAGGAGATAATCAAATACATTAACATTGTACAAAAACATATTCTATTCCACTTGTCTCTGAGGCCTTTTGTTGTGAACGTCTCTGCACAGATGAAGGGTTGTTGTGTTCAGGGAGGGAACAAAGAAGTGTCAGTGTGGAAGCCTACTGGAAACATCTCCTGGTGGTACATCCAGAGACAGGGATATAAATACACCTATTTATTCCAGAGAAACAACTTCAGTTCCTCTAGATCCAGATATATCAAAGACAGTCTTACAGGAACACCTGTTCCCTGAGATATTTGATGAGTAGGCCTATTAGGAAACTACAGGACTAGTTGTAGTAGCCTATTAGGAAACTACAGGACTGGTTGTAGTAGGCCTATTAGGAAACTACAGGACTAGTTGTAGTAGGCCTATTAGGAAAATACAGGACTAGTTGTAGTAGGCCTATTAGGAATCTACAGGACTAGTTGTAGTAGGCCTATTAGGAATCTACAGGACTAGTTGTAGTAACCCTATTAGGAATCTACAGGACTAGTTGTAGTAACCCTATTAGGAAACTACAGGACTAGTTGTAGTAGGCCTATTAGGAATCTACAGTACTAGTTGTAGTAGGCCTATTAGGAAACTACAGGACTAGTTGTAGTAGGCCTATTAATAAACTACAGGACTAGTTGTAGTAGGCCTATTAGGAAACTACAGCACTAGTTGTAGTAGGCCTATTAGGAAACTACAGGATTAGTTGTAGTAGGCCTATTAGGAAACTACAGGACTAGTTGTAGTAGGCCTATTAGGAAACTACAGGACTAGTTGTAGTAGGCCTATTAGGAAACTACAGCACTAGTTGTAGTAGGCCTATTAGGAAACTACAGGACTAGTTGTAGTAGGCCTATTAGGAATCTACAGGACTAGTTGTAGTAGGCCTATTAGGAAACTACAGGACTAGTTGTAGTAGGCCTATTAGGAAACTACAGCACTAGTTGTAGTAGGTCTATTAGGAAACTACAGGACTAGTTGTAGTAGGCCTATTAGGAAACTACAGGACTAGTTGTAGTAGGCCTATTAGGAATCTACAGGACAAGTTGTAACAGGCCTATTAGGAAACTACAGCACTAGTTGTAGTAGGCCTATTAGGAAACTACAGCACTAGTTGTAGTAGGCCTATTAGGAAACTACAGGACTAGTTGTAGTAGGCCTATTAGGAAACTACAGCACTAGTTGTAGTAGGCCTATTAGGAAACTACAGCACTAGTTGTAGTAGGCCTATTAGGAAACTACAGGACTAGTTGTAGTAGGCCTATTAGGAAACTACAGGACTAGTTGTAGTATGCCTATTAGGAAACTACAGCACTAGTTGTAGTAGGCCTAATGCTGGTGGTTTACAGCTATGTAAGAAATGAGGAGGACCATGTAGTATACCACTCATCATCATCATCATCATCATCATCATCATCACAACCATTACCTATACAAGACAGTCGATTCAGATAAACTTGATAAACATTATCATAATCCCCATGTCGGATTTGGCCAATGGCGTGCTGTGACATCAAATAGCCACATAACCCTGCACCAATCAAATCGCGTTCCTCTCACGAGCCACACCCACTGGTCCTCCCCCCAGCCATCCCTCATGCACTGTGCTGCTACCGGATGCAGTTGTCATGGAGATGGAAAAGGACCCAGCTTACACTCGTCGTGCTGTTGCCATGGAAATCCCCGTGGCAGCAGCATCGCTCTCTGTAGCGCCAGGAGAGCCGGAGGAGCAGCGCGAGCCCGCCCTACCCTTTCAGCACCGTGGACAGCACCATAGGACCAGACCGCCGTTCAACCACGGGAGATTTTATATGCTGATAGTTATCGGAGAAATCTCAACGGACCACCACCTTCAGTCTGCCAAAAAACACATAAAACAGGGTGAGTGGGCTACTTGACTGGGGATTATAAGTCTTTACACATCTTTCTAAACTGTTGAAGTTCAAGATTGCCCACAAAGATTTTGTTTTATGTAAAAATGTAGTTTGTTTAAATGTCAGAGGCTTGACCCCTATGCATTGGCCTGCACTTGCAATATTCAAATGTACGACAAAAGTCAAACCAAAGAGTTTTTTAGAACAAGCTGTGACTGTTAGGAATATTGTCATCTAATTCGTCCGTTGCAGCGGATCTAAAAGGGAGCGAATGACGCCTACATCTCTAACATAGGCTGCAGCATGAGTGGGTTGGATTTCACATTGAACAGAGCTGTTTGGTAACGCATACATAGAGGACACTGCACCAGATGTATAGCCCCCTATATGGCTGAATATAGCAATACGCAACACAAAACTATTCTACTGTATGTGAGATCCTGAATGGTTTCTGGAATAAAGGGTTGAATTACTCTTTATAGTTTGCAATGGATTATTCTCCATAGTTATTACAGTTGACTAGAATAACTAAGAATTTGCAAATGTGCAGTCAGTAGGCCCTACTGGGTTATCTGAAACACTGGAATATAGATGAAATAAAATAATTCCAGACAAAAAAAACATGATGTGAATGTGATGTTAAATTATTCTAGAGAAAAGTGTGACGGGTCATTGAATAGAATACTGTTGTGCATGGAGGCAACACACTGGCCAATCAAGACAAAAAACAAACCCTGCCCTGATGTCTCTTCCTGACTCAATAGACACTCTATTAAATAAGAACTGGCATCATTCAGGGAAACAGCTTGCATACTGAGTAGCTAGCTCACTGTTTACAGGGGGCATAATTAGGTTCATCATATAACTGCCAATATTAATAACAATCATCTTCCTACAAGAGGTTATTTCCCAACCCAGTCATTTTCCGGTGTTATTGTACATTCGGGGTTATCAGCTCAGTGGTCGAAGGCCATAGTGTTTAATGGTTTTTATTCCATGCCTTTGATTCAGCGGTTGATTAAGATGGTGAAAGACAGGTGTGTTCCCTCTCCAGCCTATTAGTAGAAATCTACCAATCAGTGCCAAGGAGCAATAACTACCAGCAGGGTCATGTTCATTTGGTCACGCAATAGAAATCAGACCCTAGACAGGCCACTCCACTCCAACAGTAATGTGTTTGTTGTATAGTTATAGAGCATTATGGGTCATGAAGTGCATCATGCTACATTTGTTATTGTGTGTTAACAGGACTGCGGTCGTGGGACATCGATCTGACTTTGTGCGACCTGAACAGAGAGCTACAGCTTTTCGCGACGCGACACTCTGCCCAGTTCTCCTCAGAGGTCAAAGGTTAGTCCTGTTCAGGATCAAAGGTGACAGTTTGGGGTTGCACAACTCACATGGACAAACGGACCTTGCAATAAATTAGCACGTTCAAAGGGATCAGTTTGAGGAAGGCGAGGCGCAGAATCACTCATCTTGATCACATAATGAGTCGTTTTTCGGGATGCAAGGGGATTTGTCGATCAGTGATTCTGAGCAGTCCGACTGCAATATAGTCAGTCAATCTCAAACATACATACTAACGAGAGGAGAGGAACTGACGAACAGTGTCATCCCATTGTCTTGAGTCTAGTGTTTCATGTCTGCTTGGTTTGTGTGTTTACCACATTTTACAAAAAAAGCTGAAAAACAGATGTAACGTTTCCTCATATTTCCTCCTTATGAGCCTAATCGATAAAAAGTTGATACATCAGCCCTGATGCCGTCTGGACAGCTTTGCTCTGTTATTACACTAACTAGCATTTGAAAGGTTTTGCCAGAATAAATCTAACGTTTCGTGACAGGAGCCGTTTGAGAGAATTCATGGGTTGCGTCCCAAATAGTACCCTATTCCCTATTTGGTGCACTACTTTTGACCAGAGCCCTGGTTCCTTAAAGGGCTCTAAAGGAAGTCGCACACTCATCTCTACTGCTGTGTTTTTTTTTTTTACCAACACTTCGGCCAAAGAACAGGGTTCTTTCAGAGCTGTAGTTAGTTGCTGCAAGAACTTGCCTTATCATTGACATCCACCTGGCTGTCTGTCTGCGGTTATGACTGCTGAAGGACACATATACACATCTACAGTGCCTAGTGAAAGTCTACACACTCCTTGCACAGTTGTCACATTTTGCTGACTTAAAATTAAACATAAAAAAGGAATAATAAAAAAATGTATCTACACAACCTGCTTAACGTTTTCAAAGTGTACGCCTTGATTACGTACAGCCCCACTACACCAGCCTCTACCAGCCCCACTACAGCAGGCCCCACTGTCCACCCCTCCTTCACCTGGTCCCAGCGGGATTCGGCTCACGCTCCCGAGGGAGTATGATGGGACGGCTGCCGGTTGCCAGGGGTTCCTACTCCAGCTGGAGCTCTACCTGGCGACCGTCCACCCGGCTCCTTCGGGACGTGAGAGCGTGTCCGCCCTCATCTCCTGTCTCTCAGGCAAAGCCCTGGAATGAGAAATGCCGTATGGAGTGAAGGAGACGCAGCATTGGACCATTACGCAGAGTTCACCCGCCGCTTTCGGTTAGTTTTTGACCACCCGCCTGAGGGTCGAGCAGCGGGTGAACGTCTGTTCCACCTGACGTAGAGGGCAAGCAGCGCGCAGGATTTCGCTTTGGACTTCCGGACCCTGGCCGCCAGCGCGGTATGGAACGACAGGGACCTGATCGATCACTACCGGTGCAGTCTGCACGAGGACGTCCGTAAGGAGTTGGCCTGCCGAGACACCACCCTCACGTTGGACCAGCTGGTGGACCTGTCCATCAGCTGCACTACTTTGGTGCACTACTTGGATCAGAGAGCCCTGATCAAAAGAAGTGCACTATAAAAGGAATAAAGTGCCACTTGGGACACAGCTCTGTCTAAAGGGGTTGGAATCTGAATGATGGGGGTATCAAAAATATGTCTTACCTAAAAATAAATACCATAACCATGCAAGGCTTTGATAAAAAATACATCTATTGAGAACCGAAGTGAAACCTAAAGCAAGTCATACACGCAACCCTATCCTACTGAGGTGAATATAAAAGGTGTGTGAGTGGGGGGGCATACATGACAAACACATTTTTACATGGGGAAAGATGATAGCCTCTGTCCCTCAGGAAGTGGATTTGAATACTGAGCACAGCGACGTTCTAGTTTGGTATGCCAGACTACATGTCTTGTCTGACAGCTCACCATTTGCATACCGCTGTTTGATCCTCCATCTCTACATAATCTCACATCAGGTTGCTATTGGACCAATCCACCAATCCAAATCCATTTGATTAGGATGCACTGTCGCAGTCAGGGTGCCTGTTTTGGGTACTCTGTCTGTCAACACCTGACAAACACTTATTCCTTTACTTGACTGTTTTACCTACCTGGATCTCTC
This sequence comes from Oncorhynchus clarkii lewisi, assembly GCF_045791955.1. Taxonomy (NCBI): domain Eukaryota; kingdom Metazoa; phylum Chordata; class Actinopteri; order Salmoniformes; family Salmonidae; genus Oncorhynchus; species Oncorhynchus clarkii. The sequence continues at coordinate 32,325,758 of NC_092172.1, read as the reverse complement.
TATCTGTCTCTCTGACAGTTTTATCTCCTATATTTCCCTTGCTTGTTGTCCCCCTCTATCTTACATCCCTACATTATTACTCTCCCTCTATACTTGCAGCTCTCTCATGAACAAAACAATGTCCTACACTAATGATGATTTTACCAGTAATTAAACGCCTCCTTCTCACCTCTCTCTTTCTGTCATCCTCCCTCCATCTCACCACCTCTTTTTATTTATTCTCACAGTCCCTCTCTCTTTGCACACTCCCTACTTTCTCTCTCTCCCTCTTACATACCATCTCTCATCCCCCTCTTTCCCTCTCTCCCTCTCTCCCTCCCACCTCCCATCTCTCTCTCTCTCTCTCTCTCTCTCTCTCTCCCGCTCCCTCTCTCTCTCTCTCTCTCTCTCTCTCTCTCTCTCTCTCTCTCTCTCTCTTCTACTCTCTCACTGCCCACCTCCTCTATATCTCTGTCTTTATCTCTACTCTCACTTCCTAACATCTTTCATCTCCCTCTCTCACTCCTCACCCTCTCTCTCCTACCTCCATGCCCCCCCTCTCTCTCTCTCTGTCTCTCTCTCTGTCTCTCTCTCTCTCTCTCTCTCTCTCACTCTCTGTCTCTCTCTTCTACACTCTCTCTCTCACTCTCTCTCTCTCTCTCTCTTTGGGTGAGTGAAGCTTGACTAAAGCACGATGAGGCTTGTAGGTGCCAGTGCTGAGGTCTGCATAAAATAGCATCGCTCACCCTGAGCCCCCTGTTTTCAGGCAGAGAGCAATAACTCAGACCTGCTCCAGCCCAGCCTTGGATCCAGGCTTTGCTTTGAGAAAGACACCATATTTCTGAGGTTGGCAGGTGGCATTACCATTAACCCTTGCCAGCACTGAATAAGACCTCAACTCAGCGGTGGGTTCCTGTGTTGTTACTGCTTAGTGTTCTGTTACATTCAGACCCCTATAGACGGCTACTGGCAGACCCCCATAGACTGTTACCGGCAGACCACCATAGATTGTTACTGGCAGACCCCCAGACTGCTTTTAGAACCCCATAGACGGCTACTAGTAGACCCCCATAGACTACTACTGGCAGACCCCCATAGACTACTACTGGCAGACCCTAATAGATGGCTACTGGCAGACCCCCATAGACTACTACTGGCAGACCCCCGTAGACTACTACTGGCAGACCCCCATAGACGGCTACTGGCAGACCCCCATAGACGGCTACTGGCAGACCCCCATAGACTACTACTGGCAAACCACCATAGATTGTTACTGGCGGACTCCAATAAACTGCTACTGTTAGACCCCCATAGACTGTTACTGGCAGACCTCCATAGAATGTTACTGTTAGACCCCCATAGACGGCTACTGGCAGACCCCCATAGACTGTTACTGGCAGACCCCCATAGACTACTACTGGCAAACCACCATAGATTGTTACTGGCGGACTCCAATAAACTGCTACTGTTAGACCCCCATAGACTGCTACTGGCAGACCCCCATAGACTGTTGCTGGCAGACCCCCATAGACGGCTACTGGCAGACCCTAATAGACGGCTACTGGCAGACCCTAATAGACGGCTACTGGCAGACCCTAATAGACGGCTACTGGCAGAGCCTAATAGATGGCTACTGGTAGACCCCCATAGACGGCTACTGGTAGACCCCCATAGACGGCTACTGTTAGACCACCATAGACTACTACTGGCAGACCCCCATAGACGGCTACTGGCAGACCCCCATAGATTGTTACTGGTAGACCCCCCATATACTACTACTGGCAGACCCCCATATACTACTACTGGCAGACCCCCATAGATTGTTACTGGTAGACCCCCCATATACTACTACTGGCAAGTGCCAGAACACAGCAGGGACAATACAGAGAGAGCTTCTATATTATTCAGTTTGTCACCTTGTATGTTCTTCAGTTTATCACCTTGTATGTTCTTCAGTTTATCACCTTGTATGTTCTTCAGTTTATCACCTTGTATGTTCTTCAGTTTATCACCTTGTATGTTCTTCAGTTTATCACCTTGTATGTTCTTCAGTTTATCACCTTGTATGTTCTTCAGTTTATCACCTTGTATGTTCTTCAGTTTATCACCTTGTATGTTCTTCAGTTTATCACCTTGTATGTTCTTCAGTTTATCACCTTGTATGTTCTTCAGTTTATCACCTTGTATGTTCTTCAGTTTATCACCTTGTATGTTCTTCAGTTTATCACCTTGTATGTTCTTCAGTTTATCACCTTGTATGTTCTTCAGTTTATCACCTTGTATGTTCTTCAGTTTATCACCTTGTATGTTCTTCAGTTTATCACCTTGTATGTTCTTCAGTTTATCACCTTGTATGTTCTTCAGTTTATCACCTTGTATGTTCTTCAGTTTATCACCTTATATGTAATTCAGTTTATCACCTTGTATGTTCTTCAGTTTATCACCTTGTATGTTCTTCAGTTTATCACCTTGTACGTCAGTGTTTCCAAACTCAGTTCTAGGGTTTTGCTCTAACACGACATAGCTGATTCCAATAATCAACTCATTATCATGCTTTGATTATTTGAATGAGCTCTGTACAGTAGTGCTAGGGAATAACAAACAGAAGGTTTGGGCTCCCCAGGACTGTGTTTGGTAACTGCTGTATATTAAATGTGTTGTATCATGTGTACAGTATGCAGGTTAGCTGTATCATCTGACTAGAACTAGTCAAGCTAACTGACTGAAATGATGCTTAGTGCTGCATTAATGCTCAGTATAGGTCCCTCAAATGATCATTTATACCTCGAAGCCAGTTCCACAGCTTTTCTTTCATTCTTCCCCTCTAATCAGGGAGTGGGACTCATTTAGACATGGGATACCAGGTGGGTGCAAGTCATTTTCAGGTACACTCTTAGAAAAAAGGTTTCCAAAGGGGTTCTTCAGCTGTCCCCATAGAAGAACCTCAGGTAGAAACCCAAGAAGGTTCTACATGGAACCAAAAATGGTGCTTCAAAGGGTTCTCCTATGTGGACAGATGAAGAACCCGTTTAGGTTTTAGATAGCACCTTTTTGAACAGAAAAGCAGCAGTTGTCCGGACGTCGTAGGGTAAGATTTGAACACCCCTGTCAAAGGTTCTGATCTGTTTTCTGATGTATTTCTTGATTCCATTCCTCTTCTACCACTAAATATGTTATAGGAACTAGTGTTCACTGATGATCATCCTAAAGAATACATCATGTGGCACACACCGTCATAACTACAACCGCTCAGTTCATTGGTTCCTTTTAGACAACCAGATAAAGTACATGAACGAGGGCCTCACTCAGGTGAATTGTTATCTAATATATTCTCAGGTTTGATAGAAAATGCAGTTGAATACCTGCCATGCTAAACAGTTCATCACCCGTGTGAATGGAGGTGTGTTTGCTCTAGCAGAGTTAAATCAACACTGCCAGGAAATTGAAGTGTGTAGTTTAATCACTGCACCAGAAGCGCTGGCCAAATATAGAAAGTGAGAATCTGAGGATTTGGTTCAGATTGTGTTTGGATGTGTACAGAGATTAAGAGCACCAATGCTTGCCAGTTTTGTTAAAGATGATCATATTGTTATAATAAATTGTGTTTATAGTTGATCCTTCTAAATGATTCAAGTAGCACTGCGGATGACCACACTACAGCCTTGCCCTCGTTAAAACGTTGTGCAACACTTTGTATGACCATTTAGCCCTACTTTCCTTTTTGATTGAATATGAACCCGGCATTACTCATCTCATATGTATATATATACAGTATTCTATACTATTCTACTGTATCCTAGTCACTTAATAATGTTTACATATCTGGCATTTCTCATCTCATATGTATATATACAGTATTCTATACTATTCTACTGTATCCTAGTCACTTAATAATGTTTACATATCTGGTATTTCTCATCTCATGTATATACTGTATTCTATACTATTCTATGGTATCTTAGTCACTTAATAATGTTTACATATCTTTCATTACTCATCTCATATGTATATACTGTATTCTATACTATTCTATGGTATCTTAGTCACTTAATGTTTACATATCTGGTATTACTCATCTCATGTGTATATACTGTTTTCTATACTATTCTACAGTATCTCATTCACTTAATAATGTTTACATATCTGGTATTACTCATCTCATATGTACATACTGTTTTTGAAACTATTCTACTGTATCTTAGTCCGTTCCGCTCTGACATCGCTCGTCCATATGTACAATATATAGTCTTAATTCATTCCTACTTCAATTTGTGTGTATTGGGTATATGTTGTGTAATTTGTTAGATATTACTTGTTAGATATTACTGCACTGTCAGAGCTAGAAGAACAAGCGTTTCACTACACCCGCAATAACATCTGCTAATCACGTGAATGTGACCAATACAATTTGAAGGCGCTGAGCAAATGACATAATAATGAATATAGTAATACATATCTATATAGCAGTAAATGGGTGCTTGTTTCAGTCAGAAGTATGTTCTGCTTCCTATAGGTCATTTACTGTACCCAGAAATGTATTGTGTTTTATTTCATGGCGTATTGGTTTTTCGTATTGTGTGTGAAGTTGACTGGGTCTCCATTAGACCCTTAGGAAAGTCCTTTCACAGACCAGTAAGCAGTGAGCCTTGTGGGAAGAAGGTGGGAATTGCGTGAAATGACTCTCATTGGCTTAGAAAGGTCACAGAGAATAAATCGATTTGACGTTGAATGCAGTGAAACTAGGAGAGAGAGAGAGAGAGAGTGTGTGTGTCTGTGTTTGTGTGTGTGTCACTGCTCTTCAGTAGTCCTCTGCCGAGCTATCGCTCCTTTCCTGTCAACCCCACCCTAACCAGGATGGACTCTCTAAGGTCATGATGGGGTGCAACTCAATAGTCTAAATATAGTCTAAATATGCCTCCTCTCCTTCGTATCTTTCCCTTCATCCACACTCATGTGGAAGAAGATGTTACTGTAGATCATAATTATACAGACAAGACAGTGATCATCAATGCCTAAACCATATGTAAGACCTTACTGAGGTAAATAAAAAACTAACTGGGACAAGAGATTTCTATTCATGCCAAAATGTTCAATGTCTATTTCCCTTTTCAAACTACTGGGCTGAACCGAGCTGAGCTGAACCGAGCTGAGCTGAGCTGAACCGAGCTGAGCTGAGCTGACCGAGCTGAGCTGAACCGAGCTGAGCTGAGCTGAACCGAGCTGAGCTGAACCGAGCTGAGCTGAGCTGAACCGAGCTGAGCTGAGCTGAACAAAGCTGAGCTGAGCTGAACCGAGCTGAGCTGAACCGAGCTGAGCTGAACCGAGCTGAGCTGAACCGAGCTGAGCTGAGCTGAACCGAGCTGAGCTGAGCTGAACCGAGCTGAGCTGAGCTGAACAAAGCTGAGCTGAGCTGAACAAAGCTGAGCTGGACTTTAGTGCTTTACTGAGCTGGTTACATATCCACCATTGTTGCTAAAGTAGAACCATTCTGTAAAGGACAAGGTGAAATGAAAATATCTGAGACAGCACAGTACAGTTTGGGTCGACACTGTGATAGACTGCATCAAATTTGCTGAGTAGAGTGTTGGAGACTATTTTGTAAATGACATCGCCAAAGTCAAGGATTGGTAGGATAGTCAGTTTTACGAGGGTATGTTTGGCAGCATGAGTGAAGGAGGCTTTGTTGCTAAATAGGAAGCCAATTCTAGATTTAACTTTGGATTGGAGATGCGTAATGTGAGTCTGGAAGGAGATTTTACAGTCTAGCCAGACACCTAGGTATTTATAGTTGTCCATGTATTCTAAGTCAGAACAGTCTAGAGTCATCTTCCTGAGAATCATCTTGCTAATAAACACATCACACATAGGATGATTGACCGTTTGTTTCTAGCAGGAGGCTGTAGGGAGAGTGAGAGAACTGTACAGGGACATAGTGAGTGAGAGAGACAGAGAAAATGAGAGAGAGAGGGAGAGAGAAAGAGAAAAGGAGAGGGAGAGAGGGAGAGAGAAATAGAGAAAAGGAGAGGGAGAGAGAGGATAGAGAGAGAGAGAGAGAGAGAGAGAGAGAGAGAGAGAGAGAGAGAGAGAGAGAGAGACGTAGAAGTGTCTGCCTCGATCATCTCTAACCAAAAGAACATGCCAGGTCCCATTACTGAGAGCTACTCCATGCTCACACAAACTTTCAATTAGATTTTTATTTGTCAGTGTTGTTTGTTATGCTCTTTTCAGTGTCACCTGTGCTAGTAATTCAGCTTGTTGCCATTTGTTGTTGCAATTCAATTGGTCCACTGCATTTCAGACAATTAAAACTATTGCCAACTTGCCTTAACCTGTTGGACAGAAGAGAGACTGCTACTTCTTTTGTGGAAAATCACTCTCTGTGCTTTCAAGATAATGCAGGAGCAGTCAATAGCTTATGTTGCTTGTGCCCCTTCTCTCCCTCCTCCTTCCTCTCCTCCTCTCCCTCATTCTCTCCCTCCCTCATCTGTGACTAGAATACTAATACTGAGCTGCCTGGTAGAGTAGTGCATAGTCATCATGGCCGTCTCGACTGTCTCAGGCATGTGTAAATACCCAGCCTCTCATGGAGGACAATGGCAATTCAATATAAAGCAAATGCTTCATTATTATTGGCTTTGGCATTTTGGCATTTCAGTTTTGAACTGCCATTTGGCTTCAAGTGTATATCTGCAGATTAATACAATCATTATGCTAACAAGGGGCTGAAGGAAGCACACTTCACTTGTGATTGGCTATCAACTGAAGTGTGTACTAAGGTCTGAAGGGTCTTACCCAAAAGATTGTGGTTTCTCAAATAAATTGTTGATTTTGCTGGAAAGATAGAATCATCATCAGTGTAGCCTAATCATTCCCCGATTTTTGGATAAATCTATTGCCCCTATATATTTGTTGTGCGTCTCTTTTCCTCATTTTAGTATTACTTCGCCCATAGAATATTTTCTGAAGAGCGTGTATGGAGGACTGAAACAGCTGGACAGCTCCAGTTCCTGAGAAAAGAAAGATGGATTTAGATCCAGATCATACCATTCCCAGGTCAGAGCCTTCATACCTGTAGTATGGTGGGAGAAAGATACAGTACATCGATGCTTCCACACTGGTACCATTTTTAAAAATATATATATTTCACCTTTATTTAACCAGGTAGGCCAGTTGATAACAAGTTCTCATTTAAAACTGCGACCTGGCCAAGATAAAGTAAAGCAGTGTGAACAGACAACACAGAGTTACACATGGGATAAACAAACGTACAGTCAATAACACAATAGAAACATCTGTATACAGCGTGTGCAAATGAAGTAAGGAGGTAAGGCAATAAATAGGCCAATAGTGGCGAAGTAATTACAATTTAGCAATTTACACTGGAGTGATATATGTGCAGATGAGGATGTGCAAGTAGAAATACTGGTGTGCAAAAGTGCAGAAAAACAAAACAAATATGGGGATGAGGTAGGTAATTGGTTGGATGGGCTATTTACAGATGGGCTGTGTACAGCTGCAGCGATCGGTAAGCTGCTCTGACAGCTGACACTTAAAGTTAGTGAGGGAGATATAAGTCTCCAACTTCAGTGATTTTTGCAATTCGTTCCACTCATTGGCAGCAGAGAACTGGAAAGAAAAGGAGGCAAAAGGCAGTGTTGGCTTTGGGGATGACCAGTGAAATAGAACTGCTGGAGAGTGTGCTACGAGTAGTTGTTGCTATGGCGACCAGTGAGCTGAGATAAGGTGGAGCTTTACCTAGCAAAGACTTATAGATGACCTGGAGCCAGTGGGTTTGGCGACAAATATGTAGAGAGGACCAGCCAACGAGAGCATACAGGTCGCAGTGGTGGGTAGTGTATGGGGCTTTGGTGACAAAACAGATGGCACTGTGATAGACTGCATCAAATTTGCTATTTTGTAAATGACAACGCCGTAGTGAAGGATTGGTAGGATAGACAGTTTTACGAGGGTATGTTTGGCAGCATGAGTGAAGGAGGCTTTGTTGATTTGGAGATGCTTAATGTGAGTCTGGAAGGAGAGTTTACAGTCTAACCAGACATCTAAGTATTTATAGTTGTCCACATATTCTAAGTCAGGACCGTCCAGATTAGTGATGCTAGTCGGGCAGGTGCGGGCAGCGATCGGTTGAAGAGCATGCAATTAGTTTTACTAGCATTTATGAGCAGTTGTAGGTTACGGAAGGAGTGTTGTATGGCATTGAAGCTCGTTTGGAGGTTTGTTAACACAGTGTCCAAAGAAGGGCCAGATGTATACAGAATGGTGTCGTCTGCATAGAGGTGGATCAAAGAATCAATCGCAGCAAGAGCGACATCATTGATATATACAGAGAAAAGAGTCGGCCTGAGAATTGAACCCTGTGGCACCCCCATAGAGACTGCCAGAGGTCCGAACAACAGGCCCTCCGATTTGACACACTGAACTCTATCTGAGAAGTAGTTGGTGAACCAGGCGAGGCAGTCATTTGAGAAACCAAGGCTATTTAGTCTGCTATTTAGTCTGTCAATCACTGAATACATTGATTGACAGAGTCGAAAGCTTTGGCCAGGTCGATGAAGACGGCTGCACAGTACAGTCTTTTATCGATGGTGGTTATGATATCGTTTAGGACCTTGAGCATGGCTGAGGTGCACCCGTGACCAGCTCGGAAACCAGATTGCATAGCGGAGAAGGAACGGTGGAATTCAAAATGGTTGGTGATCTGTTGTTCACTTGGCTTTCAAAGACTTTAGAAAGGCAGGGCAGGATGGATATAGGTCTGTAACCAGTTCAGGCGGGGGGTGCAGAGCTGTTGGCTGGGGTAGGGGTAGCCAGGTGGAAAGCATGGCCAGCCGTAGAGAAATGCTTATTGAAATTCTCGATTATCATGGATTTATCAGTGGGGACAGTTTCCTCGTCTCAATGCAGTGGGCAGCTGGGAGGAGTTGCTCTTATTCTCCATGGACTTTACAGTGTCCCAGAACACTTTGGAATTAGTGCTGTAGGATGCAAATTTCTGTTTGAAAAAGCTAGCCTTTGCTTTCCTAACTAACTGTGTGTATTGGTTCCTGACTTCCCTGAAAAGTTGCATATCGTGGGGACTATTCGGTGCTAATGCAGTCCGCCACAGGGTGTTTTTGTGCTGGTCGAGGGCAGTCAAGTCTGGAGTGAACCAAGGGCTATATCTGTTCTTAGTTCTACATTTTTTTTGAATGGGGCATTCTTATTTAAGATGGTGAGTAAAGCACTTTTAAAGAACAACCAGGCATCCTCTACTGACGGGATGAGGTCAATATCCTTCCAGGATACCCGGGCCAGGTCGATTAGAAACCATTTATCAGTACCGTTTGACATTGATAATAATAATACATCTAATTTCATTTATAATGGCTTTTCATTGAAAAACTATCTCAAAGTGCTACAGTGAGTGCATTTAAAATAAATAGCAACAAGAGATGTAGAGATGTAAAATAAGGACACCTAGACAGGCCACTGACTCAACTAGATAGGACTGCTGACTCAATTAGACAGGACTGCTGACACACCTAGACAGGACCACTGACTCAACTAGATAGGACTGCTGACTCAATTAGACGGGACTGCTGACACACCTAGACAGGACCACTGACTCAACTAGATAGGACTGCTGACTCAATTAGACGGGACTGCTGACACACCTAGACAGGACCACTGACTCAACTAGATAGGACTGCTGACTCAATTAGACAGGACTGCTGACACACCTAGACAGGACCATTGACTCAACTAGATAGGACTGCTGACACACCTAGACAGGACCACTGACTCAACTAGATAGGACTGCTGACTCAACTAGATAGGACTGCTGACTCAATTAGACAGGACTGCTGACACACCTAGACAGGACCACTGACTCAACTAGATAGGACTGCTGACTCAATTAGACAGGACTGCTGACACACCTAGACAGGACTGCTGACTCAACTAGATAGGACTGCTGACTCAATTAGACAGGACTGCTGACACACCTAGACAGGACCACTGACTCAACTAGATAGGACTGCTGACTCAATTAGACAGGACTGCTGACACACCTAGACAGGACCATTGACTCAACTAGACAGGACTGCTGACACACCTAGACAGGACCACTGACTCAACTCGATATGACCACTGACTCAACTAGACAGGACCACTGACTCAACTTGATATGACCACTGACTCAACTAGACAGGACCGCTGACACAGCTGGCGCTACATGGTACAAGGATACCAAGGAACACAGCTATATCAGTCGAGGCCCTTCCTCACCAGATATCACCAGATATCCAGTTTGGTTGAGTGCTACCTTTTTAATTCAGCTAAAGCAGATCCTGTCACGTCCTGATCTGTTTCACCTGTCCTTGTGATTGTCTCCACCCCCTCCAGGTGTTGATTATTTTCCCCAGTGTATTTATCCCTGTGTCTCCTGTCTCTCTGTGCCAGTCGTCTTGTATGTTTCCAAGTCAACCAGCGGTTTTCCTGTTCTCCTGCCTTTTGCATTCTCCTTTTTCTAGTCTTCCCGGTTTTGACCCTTGATCTTTTTGCCTGTCCACTACCATTCTCTTGCCTACCCCTTTGGATTAATAAAGATTGTAAGACTCCAACCATTTGCCTCCTGTGTCTGCATCTGGGTCTCGTCTTGTCGTGATAGATCCAGTTTAAAGCAGTACTTAGGAATGTTTGTTTGCTGTGTGAGATTTCTGTCTTGCAGCATGTGGAGTGGTGTGGTCGCAGTGACAGAAACAGAAAGGTTTTCTCCTACTGACTAACGTGTCTGTATTTATCCCTCACTGCCAAACATACATCTGAAAAATGGACTCAGAGTCAGAGTCAGAATTGCAACATAGTGTTTACTGTAACAGCACTAGTGACTATAGTTTACCTGCATGACTATGCTTTAACCATTGGTTGATCCATGAATACCCCACTGCCTTACAGATAGACTCCCCCAAGCTAAGGTTCTCCCTGGCAGACATGGAAGGCTGGCTAGTCTTGGTAGGGACCATGGAGGATCACGGAGGGCAGGGGGAGATGGCACTGGCCCTCTGTTGTGGGACATATGTCCTGAAAGGGAGCCAGCGTCCTTCTTGCTCTAGACCCAGATTTATTTTCACTCTGCCTCACTGCATTAGAGGAGCCACACACATAGGCACACACAGACATGCTCTCGCTCTTTCTCTCTCACACACACACACACACACTGTTACGAATCTCTTTTGGCCCGACAGTCTAGGGGGGATGGTAGTGAGACCCGTAACATAACTCATGTAAATTATTATAGTGACAAAGTAAAAGTGAACGAAATAACCACGACAACCGAAATAATACCGTCAAACTCAGGGTTTATTTCTAAACACACGGTAATGGGGGGAAGCAGGAAAAAGGGGCTGAGCTGGACCCAAGGAAAGAAACAATAAGTATTCAAAACACCCCTAAGCTAGACTAGCCTATTTCAACAACAGCTAACTAACTAACCAAAAATACAGTGGGTGGTCCGCCCAGTTCTAACTAGTGTGTTTTAACAAAGTTTACCTACGGGTAGTGTATGCCCATGGGCGACTTGTCTTGGTTTCCCCTTTTTCCCACCAGCAAACACCATAAACAAAAACAATACTCACAGGAGATGACAAAGTGATTTGGAGGTGCTCAAACAAAAGAAGAGGTTAATTATTACACAAAGAGCGAGATCTACATACATGGCATTTACAAAGAGATTGTGCTACTGAAATCTATCAAGAGCAGAGATCTACCAACATGTCATTACAAAGATTGAGCTCTCCTGAAATCTACAAGAACAGCTATCTACCAACATGGCATTACAAAGATTGAGCTACCGAAATCTATGAAGAACAGAGATCTACCCACATGGCATTACAAAGATTGAGCTACCGAAATCTATGAAGAACAGAGATCTACCCACATGGCATTTACAAAGAGATTGAGCTCATGAACAAACAAATGATGGGGTTTTTAAACCATGGGGAAGGAACTGTGATAGGGTAGGAAACAGGAGGAGGTGTGTCTTCTGATTGATGGGTTGATTGTTGACTGATTGGGGAGTAATGATTTTCACCTGTGAGGGGAGAAGGAGAGAAAAGAAACACACACAGGATACACAGACACAGGATACCTGTATCCGTAACACTCCCACCCTTAAAAGAGCAACCCTAGGGATTGCGACCACAGTATTACAATTAATACTTACAACAACAACGTCAACCTTGCCAAAACATACAAAAATCATTTCACACACGAGACAAAGCATCTGCCAACACATTATCTGAACCCTTTTTGTGGCGGATCTCCAAATTATAATTTTGTACAATCAGCGCCCAACGCATAAGGCGCTGGTTCTGGTTGTACATTCGGTGGAGAAAAACTAAGGGGTTATGGTCAGTATACACAATCACTGGTAGGGCACTGGAACCAATGTATACTTCGAAGTATTGCAGAGCCAACAACAAAGCAAGAGCTTCTTGTTCTATTGTCGCATAGTTTGTTTGACATTTATTAAATTTACGTGAAAAATAACAAACGGGATGATCTACTCCACTCTTGTCCTGCTGCAGTAGAACAGCACCAGCACCTCTGGCACTAGCATCTACCTCAAGCTTGAACGGTTGTTCAAAATCCGGAGCAGCAAGTACAGGGGTACTACATAAGAGTGCTTTCGCTGATTCAAAAGCTCTCTTACAATCAGGGGACAACACAAATGGTCTTGCCGGACTGAGCAAATCAGTCAATGGAGCAACTACCGCAGAGAAATTTTTACAGAAGCTACGGTAGTAGCCAACCATCCCTAAAAAGCAGCGTAGCTCTCGTCTAGTGGTAGGTGCAGGGAATGCAGTTATAGCCAAGACCTTGGCATCAACAGGGCGCACCTGTCCATGGCCAACCTCTTTACCGAGATAGGTAACAGTAGCCTTCCCAAACTCGCACTTTGCCAAGTTCAGGGTTAGAGAAGCAGTTGCCAACCGTTCACATACTACCCTTAGCAAGTCAACATGATCTGACCACTTAGACGAATAAATCACTAGGTCATCAAGGTATGCACTACAATTAGGAACGCCAGCTAATACGGAGTTAACCAGTCGTTGGAAAGTGGCTGGTGCATTTCGCATCCCAAAAGCCATGACTGAGTACTGTAGGAAGTTATCTGGGGTCACAAAGGCAGAAATCTCAGAAGCACGTGAAGTTAACGGAACCTGCCAGTAACCTTTTAAGAGGTCCAACTTGGTCACATACTTAGCGGCACCAATAGTGTCGATACAGTCGTCCAGTCTGGGTAACGGGAACGAATCTGGCATTGTGACAGAATTTACCTTTCGATAATCCGTACATAACCTGGACGTACCATCAGGTTTAGGAACCAGAATGCAAGGAGAACTCCAAGGGCTTGAACTTGGCTTAGCCAGGTCATTCTCCAACAAATATCTCACCTCATCCCTCATTATCTTCCTCTTGGAAGCGTTGATACGATATGGGTGTTGTTTGATAGGTGTAGCATTTCCAACATTAATGTCATGTTCCAACACATTTGTGCGAGTAGGAACGTCATTAAAGAGACATGGAAAACTGTGTAGTAGCCTCACAATATCATTAGCCTGTCCATCCGTTAAATGAACCAGACCTGACTGGATAGACAGCAGCATTTCTGAGTTGGGCAATCTAACACACTGCTGCTGAGTATTGCGCAACTCCAAGCCATCAACATCATCAATATGACAGTCCACTATCATCGCAGTAGTAGCAGAGGAGACAGCAGTACCTTCCTCTGTTTTTGAACTATCTAACTGTGTGATGGGTCGGGTGTGGTATGCTTTCAACATGTTAATGTGACACACACGAGATTGGCGTTTTCTATCAGGAGTTTGAAGCACATAGTCAGTTTCACTTATTTTCTTTTCAATTAAATAAGGACCAGAGAAACGAGCTGACAGTGAAGATCCTGGAACAGGTAATAACACCAGTACTTGGTCACCTGGCTGTAGTGGACGAGAAACAGCCTCTTTATCATAGTGTCTTTTCATGCTCCTCTGTGAGGAAGACAGAGCTTCCTTTGCAAGAGCACAAGCTTGGTGTAGGCGCTCACGAAAGCGACTAACATAGTCCAACACATTCTCATCTCTGGTACACAACTCTTGGGACAAGAACTGTTCTTTAAGGACTTTCATTGGTCCTCTTACTGTGTGACCAAACACTAGTTCAGCCGGGCTGAAACCTAGGGACTCCTGCACAGTTTCACGAGCAGCAAACAAAACTAGAGGAACTCCCTCATCCCAATCTTTCTCAGATTCCAAACAATATTTACGTAGCATAGACTTCAGTGTCTGATGCCATCTTTCAAGCGCACCCTGAGACTCTGGGTGATAGGCGCTTGATACACGGTGCGTAATTGATAAGGATTTCAACACCTGCTTGAAGAGCTTGGATAGGAAATTGGTACCTTGATCGCTTTGTACCACCTTCGGTAACCCGAATGTCGTGAAGAATTTTATTAAGGCTTTACTCACTATCGGAGCTGTAATCCTTCTCAGAGGAATAGCCTCGGGGTATCTTGTAGCCATACACATTATCGTTAACAAAAACTGGTTACCCGATTTTGTCTTCGGTAACGGTCCGACACAATCAACCACCACATGCTCAAATGGTTCACCTATAACAGGTATAGGACACAGAGGAGCGGGAGGAATAACCTGATTTGGTTTTCCTGTTATCTGACAGGTGTGGCATGTCCGACAGAACTGAGCCACATCTTGTTTTAAACCCGGCCAAAAGAAATGTCGAAGGATCCGATCATACGTCTTTGTAATTCCTAAATGACCAGACCACTGGTGATCATGAGCAAGGGATAACACATTTTGTCGAAAGGCTGTAGGAATCACTATTTGGTAAACAGCATTCCAATCTCCACCCGCGTCAACATGGGATTTCCATTTACGCATGAGGAGATTACCATCAATGAAGTAAGCCACATTCTTCTTCTTCACCTCTTCTAACGAGACAACACTAGAAAAACATTTAGCAAGCTTGTTGTCAACCTTTTGGTTAGCAATCAGCTGCTCACGAGTAACTGGTAACTGTATTGCATCAGCAATAAGTTCAACGTTCTTTAATTCTTTCCTGGGCTGTTTGTCAGAGGTGATCAACTTCTCAGAGGTATCACACAATCCATCCTCTTGATCATCCTCTTTGAACAGAACAGTGTTCGACAAATCTATCACGTCACCCTCTTGTAGTGCCTGAGCACGAGTAACAGCACAAGCGGGGAACACATGTGGATAACTCTGTGCCAACTCATTCGAGAGAGAGTGGTCACTTTTATCCAATACTTCCAATACGGGTACTACCTTTCCTCCGGCAATATCGTTACCCATTATAAAGGTCACACCTTTCACTGGCAACTTAGGACGTACCCCCACTCTGAATATTCCACTGATTAACTCAGAGTGTACTTTCACAAAGTGCAACGGCACTGGGACAAAACCCATTTCAATACCCTGCACTAACACACTGGAACCACAGTATGTATCGTCAGATAAGGGCAACACATCAGACAATATAAACGACTGCGCCGCACCAGTATCTCTAAGGATTTTAACCGGACGCTGAGACGTTTCGTCATTCGTTAGGGACACAAACCCATCGGAAATGAATGGTTCATAACTGCGGTCGGGGACTGGGTCTTTCAAACTACAGTTACCCTGAGGCACCTGTTTTGTTGCAGACCTCACAACCGTACGAATTAGACCAACACCTGTTGGCGGCTTGGCACGAAGAGGCATCCCTTGTTTGCGTTTAAGCAGGAAGCAATCATTAATCATATGTCCCACTTTATGACAATAGAAACAGGAACGCTCATTCTTCTGGCGTGCTTGATATACTACTGCGGGCCGACTAGGGCTAAAGGTAGGAAACTCAGTGGTTCTACTCTCAGTTTGAGCCGAAAACACACTCTTGTGCGTCAACACAAACTCGTCTGCCAACACAGACGCTTCTGCCAGGGAGGATACTTTCTGTTCATTTAGGTAAACTACAATGCGTTCGGGTAAGCAATTTTTAAACTCTTCCAACAAGATTAACTCCCGGAGAGAGTTGAAATCAGTTACCTTACTAGCAGCATGCCATTTATCAAACAGATTTCCCTTGTCTCTAGCAAATTCCACATAAGTCTTACTAGAAGACTTTCTATGAGACCTAAATCTCTGTCGGTATGCCTCAGGCACAAGCTCATAGGCACGAAGAACAGTAGCTTTGACCACTTCATAATTCAAACTGTCCTCCAGAGGTAGCGCTGACAAAACCTCTTGGGCTTTACCAGTTAATTTACACTGAAGTAATAGGCACCATACCTCTTCAGGCCACTTCAATGCTACGGCTATACGCTCAAATACACAAAAATAGGAGTCAACCTCCGACTCTCTGAACAAAGGTACTAAGGCTATCTGCCTACTAATGTCAAACGTGTTTGAGGACACAGCAGGTGGGGACGGCTCACAAACAGGCACAGTAGGAACGAAGGCTAGCCTCGCTGTCTCTGCCTCCAGTTCCATCTGGCGCATTTTAAACGTCATCTGCCGCTGTTCTCTTTCTGCCTCAATTTTACACATCATCTGCCGTTGTTCTCGTTCTTTTTCTGCCTCAATTTTACCCATCTCCAAATGCCGCTGTTCTCTTTCTGCCTCAATTTTACACATCTCCAACTGGAGAGTCTCTCGCCTAATTTGGGCTCTCTCTTCCACCTCTAGTTGGAACTGTGTTAAACAGACATCCCTTCTGGCATCACCGTTTGACAGTGGGGAGAGTGGATCAAAATGGGACAATGTGGCTGGTGTTTTAGCCTCACCCTCATTATCAGATACCAATGGGCTTATAGGAGCAGTTACATCCCCTACAGGGTTAGTAGACTCAGGCAGCGGTAACACAAGCACTTGCTCTTCCAACAATACATTTAACACTAGCTGTTTAACCTCCGCCTTAACTACACTCTGCGGAATCGATATTGAGTAATGGTCAGCCAAGGTCATTAAATCAACTCTACGACATTTATCAAAAACCTCCCACGAAGGATTATCCAAAAAGGACTTCAAATCAAAAGTAGCCATCTTACACTACTTCACAAGAGCCAACGAAAATAGCAAACACTAATGCTACTTCAGCTATGACGCTCAACACTGAACTATACCACTACAACAATCTACATGAGCGGCATGGGTGTCAGTAAAGACAGATCCCGGATGAGCCCCCACTTATGTTACGAATCTCTTTTGGCCCGACAGTCTAGGGGGGATGGTAGTGAGACCCGTAACATAACTCATGTAAATTATTATAGTGACAAAGTAAAAGTGAACGAAATAACCACGACAACCGAAATAATACCGTCAAACTCAGGGTTTATTTCTAAACACACGGTAATGGGGGGAAGCAGGAAAAAGGGGCTGAGCTGGACCCAAGGAAAGAAACAATAAGTATTCAAAACTCCCCTAAGCTAGACTAGCCTATTTCAACAACAGCTAACTAACTAACCAAAAATACAGTGGGTGGTCCGCCCAGTTCTAACTAGTGTGTTTTAACAAAGTTTACCTACGGGTAGTGTATGCCCATGGGCGACTTGTCTTGGTTTCCCCTTTTTCCCACCAGCAAACACCATAAACAAAAACAATACTCACAGGAGATGACAAAGTGATTTGGAGGTGCTCAAACAAAAGAAGAGGTTAATTATTACACAAAGAGCGAGATCTACATACATGGCATTTACAAAGAGATTGTGCTACTGAAATCTATCAAGAGCAGAGATCTACCAACATGTCATTACAAAGATTGAGCTCTCCTGAAATCTACAAGAACAGCTATCTACCAACATGGCATTACAAAGATTGAGCTACCGAAATCTATGAAGAACAGAGATCTACCCACATGGCATTACAAAGATTGAGCTACCGAAATCTATGAAGAACAGAGATCTACCCACATGGCATTACAAAGAGATTGAGCTCCTGAACAAACAAATGATGGGGTTTTTAAACCATGGGGAAGGAACTGTGATAGGGTAGGAAACAGGAGGAGGTGTGTCTTCTGATTGATGGGTTGATTGTTGACTGATTGGGGAGTAATGATTTTCACCTGTGAGGGGAGAAGGAGAGAAAAGAAACACACACAGGATACACAGACACAGGATACCTGTATCCGTAACACTCCCACCCTTAAAAGAGCAACCCTAGGGATTGCGACCACAGTATTACAATTAATACTTACAACAACAACGTCAACCTTGCCAAAACATACAAAAATCATTTTACACACGAGACAAAGCATCTGCCAACACATTATCTGAACCCTTTTTGTGGCGGATCTCCAAATTATAATTTTGTACAATCAGCGCCCAACGCATAAGGCGCTGGTTCTGGTTGTACATTCGGTGGAGAAAAACTAAGGGGTTATGGTCAGTATACACAATCACTGGTAGGGCACTGGAACCAATGTATACTTCGAAGTATTGCAGAGCCAACAACAAAGCAAGAGCTTCTTGTTCTATTGTCGCATAGTTTGTTTGACATTTATTAAATTTACGTGAAAAATAACAAACGGGATGATCTACTCCACTCTTGTCCTGCTGCAGTAGAACAGCACCAGCACCTCTGGCACTAGCATCTACCTCAAGCTTGAACGGTTGTTCAAAATCCGGAGCAGCAAGTACAGGGGTACTACATAAGAGTGCTTTCGCTGATTCAAAAGCTCTCTTACAATCAGGGGACAACACAAATGGTCTTGCCGGACTGAGCAAATCAGTCAATGGAGCAACTACCGCAGAGAAATTTTTACAGAAGCTACGGTAGTAGCCAACCATCCCTAAAAAGCAGCGTAGCTCTCGTCTAGTGGTAGGTGCAGGGAATGCAGTTATAGCCAAGACCTTGGCATCAACAGGGCGCACCTGTCCATGGCCAACCTCTTTACCGAGATAGGTAACAGTAGCCTTCCCAAACTCGCACTTTGCCAAGTTCAGGGTTAGAGAAGCAGTTGCCAACCGTTCACATACTACCCTTAGCAAGTCAACATGATCTGACCACTTAGACGAATAAATCACTAGGTCATCAAGGTATGCACTACAATTAGGAACGCCAGCTAATACGGAGTTAACCAGTCGTTGGAAAGTGGCTGGTGCATTTCGCATCCCAAAAGCCATGACTGAGTACTGTAGGAAGTTATCTGGGGTCACAAAGGCAGAAATCTCAGAAGCACGTGAAGTTAACGGAACCTGCCAGTAACCTTTTAAGAGGTCCAACTTGGTCACATACTTAGCGGCACCAATAGTGTCGATACAGTCGTCCAGTCTGGGTAACGGGAACGAATCTGGCATTGTGACAGAATTTACCTTTCGATAATCCGTACATAACCTGGACGTACCATCAGGTTTAGGAACCAGAATGCAAGGAGAACTCCAAGGGCTTGAACTTGGCTTAGCCAGGTCATTCTCCAACAAATATCTCACCTCATCCCTCATTATCTTCCTCTTGGAAGCGTTGATACGATATGGGTGTTGTTTGATAGGTGTAGCATTTCCAACATTAATGTCATGTTCCAACACATTTGTGCGAGTAGGAACGTCATTAAAGAGACATGGAAAACTGTGTAGTAGCCTCACAATATCATTAGCCTGTCCATCCGTTAAATGAACCAGACCTGACTGGATAGACAGCAGCATTTCTGAGTTGGGCAATCTAACACACTGCTGCTGAGTATTGCGCAACTCCAAGCCATCAACATCATCAATATGACAGTCCACTATCATCGCAGTAGTAGCAGAGGAGACAGCAGTACCTTCCTCTGTTTTTGAACTATCTAACTGTGTGATGGGTCGGGTGTGGTATGCTTTCAACATGTTAATGTGACACACACGAGATTGGCGTTTTCTATCAGGAGTTTGAAGCACATAGTCAGTTTCACTTATTTTCTTTTCAATTAAATAAGGACCAGAGAAACGAGCTGACAGTGAAGATCCTGGAACAGGTAATAACACCAGTACTTGGTCACCTGGCTGTAGTGGACGAGAAACAGCCTCTTTATCATAGTGTCTTTTCATGCTCCTCTGTGAGGAAGACAGAGCTTCCTTTGCAAGAGCACAAGCTTGGTGTAGGCGCTCACGAAAGCGACTAACATAGTCCAACACATTCTCATCTCTGGTACACAACTCTTGGGACAAGAACTGTTCTTTAAGGACTTTCATTGGTCCTCTTACTGTGTGACCAAACACTAGTTCAGCCGGGCTGAAACCTAGGGACTCCTGCACAGTTTCACGAGCAGCAAACAAAACTAGAGGAACTCCCTCATCCCAATCTTTCTCAGATTCCAAACAATATTTACGTAGCATAGACTTCAGTGTCTGATGCCATCTTTCAAGCGCACCCTGAGACTCTGGGTGATAGGCGCTTGATACACGGTGCGTAATTGATAAGGATTTCAACACCTGCTTGAAGAGCTTGGATAGGAAATTGGTACCTTGATCGCTTTGTACCACCTTCGGTAACCCGAATGTCGTGAAGAATTTTATTAAGGCTTTACTCACTATCGGAGCTGTAATCCTTCTCAGAGGAATAGCCTCGGGGTATCTTGTAGCCATACACATTATCGTTAACAAAAACTGGTTACCCGATTTTGTCTTCGGTAACGGTCCGACACAATCAACCACCACATGCTCAAATGGTTCACCTATAACAGGTATAGGACACAGAGGAGCGGGAGGAATAACCTGATTTGGTTTTCCTGTTATCTGACAGGTGTGGCATGTCCGACAGAACTGAGCCACATCTTGTTTTAAACCCGGCCAAAAGAAATGTCGAAGGATCCGATCATACGTCTTTGTAATTCCTAAATGACCAGACCACTGGTGATCATGAGCAAGGGATAACACATTTTGTCGAAAGGCTGTAGGAATCACTATTTGGTAAACAGCATTCCAATCTCCACCCGCGTCAACATGGGATTTCCATTTACGCATGAGGAGATTACCATCAATGAAGTAAGCCACATTCTTCTTCTTCACCTCTTCTAACGAGACAACACTAGAAAAACATTTAGCAAGCTTGTTGTCAACCTTTTGGTTAGCAATCAGCTGCTCACGAGTAACTGGTAACTGTATTGCATCAGCAATAAGTTCAACGTTCTTTAATTCTTTCCTGGGCTGTTTGTCAGAGGTGATCAACTTCTCAGAGGTATCACACAATCCATCCTCTTGATCATCCTCTTTGAACAGAACAGTGTTCGACAAATCTATCACGTCACCCTCTTGTAGTGCCTGAGCACGAGTAACAGCACAAGCGGGGAACACATGTGGATAACTCTGTGCCAACTCATTCGAGAGAGAGTGGTCACTTTTATCCAATACTTCCAATACGGGTACTACCTTTCCTCCGGCAATATCGTTACCCATTATAAAGGTCACACCTTTCACTGGCAACTTAGGACGTACCCCCACTCTGAATATTCCACTGATTAACTCAGAGTGTACTTTCACAAAGTGCAACGGCACTGGGACAAAACCCATTTCAATACCCTGCACTAACACACTGGAACCACAGTATGTATCGTCAGATAAGGGCAACACATCAGACAATATAAACGACTGCGCCGCACCAGTATCTCTAAGGATTTTAACCGGACGCTGAGACGTTTCGTCATTCGTTAGGGACACAAACCCATCGGAAATGAATGGTTCATAACTGCGGTCGGGGACTGGGTCTTTCAAACTACAGTTACCCTGAGGCACCTGTTTTGTTGCAGACCTCACAACCGTACGAATTAGACCAACACCTGTTGGCGGCTTGGCACGAAGAGGCATCCCTTGTTTGCGTTTAAGCAGGAAGCAATCATTAATCATATGTCCCACTTTATGACAATAGAAACAGGAACGCTCATTCTTCTGGCGTGCTTGATATACTACTGCGGGCCGACTAGGGCTAAAGGTAGGAAACTCAGTGGTTCTACTCTCAGTTTGAGCCGAAAACACACTCTTGTGCGTCAACACAAACTCGTCTGCCAACACAGACGCTTCTGCCAGGGAGGATACTTTCTGTTCATTTAGGTAAACTACAATGCGTTCGGGTAAGCAATTTTTAAACTCTTCCAACAAGATTAACTCCCGGAGAGAGTTGAAATCAGTTACCTTACTAGCAGCATGCCATTTATCAAACAGATTTCCCTTGTCTCTAGCAAATTCCACATAAGTCTTACTAGAAGACTTTCTATGAGACCTAAATCTCTGTCGGTATGCCTCAGGCACAAGCTCATAGGCACGAAGAACAGTAGCTTTGACCACTTCATAATTCAAACTGTCCTCCAGAGGTAGCGCTGACAAAACCTCTTGGGCTTTACCAGTTAATTTACACTGAAGTAATAGGCACCATACCTCTTCAGGCCACTTCAATGCTACGGCTATACGCTCAAATACACAAAAATAGGAGTCAACCTCCGACTCTCTGAACAAAGGTACTAAGGCTATCTGCCTACTAATGTCAAACGTGTTTGAGGACACAGCAGGTGGGGACGGCTCACAAACAGGCACAGTAGGAACGAAGGCTAGCCTCGCTGTCTCTGCCTCCAGTTCCATCTGGCGCATTTTAAACGTCATCTGCCGCTGTTCTCTTTCTGCCTCAATTTTACACATCATCTGCCGTTGTTCTCGTTCTTTTTCTGCCTCAATTTTACCCATCTCCAAATGCCGCTGTTCTCTTTCTGCCTCAATTTTACACATCTCCAACTGGAGAGTCTCTCGCCTAATTTGGGCTCTCTCTTCCACCTCTAGTTGGAACTGTGTTAAACAGACATCCCTTCTGGCATCACCGTTTGACAGTGGGGAGAGTGGATCAAAATGGGACAATGTGGCTGGTGTTTTAGCCTCACCCTCATTATCAGATACCAATGGGCTTATAGGAGCAGTTACATCCCCTACAGGGTTAGTAGACTCAGGCAGCGGTAACACAAGCACTTGCTCTTCCAACAATACATTTAACACTAGCTGTTTAACCTCCGCCTTAACTACACTCTGCGGAATCGATATTGAGTAATGGTCAGCCAAGGTCATTAAATCAACTCTACGACATTTATCAAAAACCTCCCACGAAGGATTATCCAAAAAGGACTTCAAATCAAAAGTAGCCATCTTACACTACTTCACAAGAGCCAACGAAAATAGCAAACACTAATGCTACTTCAGCTATGACGCTCAACACTGAACTATACCACTACAACAATCTACATGAGCGGCATGGGTGTCAGTAAAGACAGATCCCGGATGAGCCCCCACTTATGTTACGAATCTCTTTTGGCCCGACAGTCTAGGGGGGATGGTAGTGAGACCCGTAACATAACTCATGTAAATTATTATAGTGACAAAGTAAAAGTGAACAAAATAACCACGACAACCGAAATAATACCGTCAAACTCAGGGTTTATTTCTAAACACACGGTAATGGGGGGAAGCAGGAAAAAGGGGCTGAGCTGGACCCAAGGAAAGAAACAATAAGTATTCAAAACACCCCTAAGCTAGACTAGCCTATTTCAACAACAGCTAACTAACTAACCAAAAATACAGTGGGTGGTCCGCCCAGTTCTAACTAGTGTGTTTTAACAAAGTTTACCTACGGGTAGTGTATGCCCATGGGCGACTTGTCTTGGTTTCCCCTTTTTCCCACCAGCAAACACCATAAACAAAAACAATACTCACAGGAGATGACAAAGTGATTTGGAGGTGCTCAAACAAAAGAAGAGGTTAATTATTACACAAAGAGCGAGATCTACATACATGGCATTTACAAAGAGATTGTGCTACTGAAATCTATCAAGAGCAGAGATCTACCAACATGTCATTACAAAGATTGAGCTCTCCTGAAATCTACAAGAACAGCTATCTACCAACATGGCATTACAAAGATTGAGCTACCGAAATCTATGAAGAACAGAGATCTACCCACATGGCATTACAAAGATTGAGCTACCGAAATCTATGAAGAACAGAGATCTACCCACATGGCATTACAAAGAGATTGAGCTCCTGAACAAACAAATGATGGGGTTTTTAAACCATGGGGAAGGAACTGTGATAGGGTAGGAAACAGGAGGAGGTGTGTCTTCTGATTGATGGGTTGATTGTTGACTGATTGGGGAGTAATGATTTTCACCTGTGAGGGGAGAAGGAGAGAAAAGAAACACACACAGGATACACAGACACAGGATACCTGTATCCGTAACACTCCCACCCTTAAAAGAGCAACCCTAGGGATTGCGACCACAGTATTACAATTAATACTTACAACAACAACGTCAACCTTGCCAAAACATACAAAATTCATTTTACACACGAGACAAAGCATCTGCCAACACATTATCTGAACCCTTTTTGTGGCGGATCTCCAAATTATAATTTTGTACAATCAGCGCCCAACGCATAAGGCGCTGGTTCTGGTTGTACATTCGGTGGAGAAAAACTAAGGGGTTATGGTCAGTATACACAATCACTGGTAGGGCACTGGAACCAATGTATACTTCGAAGTATTGCAGAGCCAACAACAAAGCAAGAGCTTCTTGTTCTATTGTCGCATAGTTTGTTTGACATTTATTAAATTTACGTGAAAAATAACAAACGGGATGATCTACTCCACTCTTGTCCTGCTGCAGTAGAACAGCACCAGCACCTCTGGCACTAGCATCTACCTCAAGCTTGAACGGTTGTTCAAAATCCGGAGCAGCAAGTACAGGGGTACTACATAAGAGTGCTTTCGCTGATTCAAAAGCTCTCTTACAATCAGGGGACAACACAAATGGTCTTGCCGGACTGAGCAAATCAGTCAATGGAGCAACTACCGCAGAGAAATTTTTACAGAAGCTACGGTAGTAGCCAACCATCCCTAAAAAGCAGCGTAGCTCTCGTCTAGTGGTAGGTGCAGGGAATGCAGTTATAGCCAAGACCTTGGCATCAACAGGGCGCACCTGTCCATGGCCAACCTCTTTACCGAGATAGGTAACAGTAGCCTTCCCAAACTCGCACTTTGCCAAGTTCAGGGTTAGAGAAGCAGTTGCCAACCGTTCACATACTACCCTTAGCAAGTCAACATGATCTGACCACTTAGACGAATAAATCACTAGGTCATCAAGGTATGCACTACAATTAGGAACGCCAGCTAATACGGAGTTAACCAGTCGTTGGAAAGTGGCTGGTGCATTTCGCATCCCAAAAGCCATGACTGAGTACTGTAGGAAGTTATCTGGGGTCACAAAGGCAGAAATCTCAGAAGCACGTGAAGTTAACGGAACCTGCCAGTAACCTTTTAAGAGGTCCAACTTGGTCACATACTTAGCGGCACCAATAGTGTCGATACAGTCGTCCAGTCTGGGTAACGGGAACGAATCTGGCATTGTGACAGAATTTACCTTTCGATAATCCGTACATAACCTGGACGTACCATCAGGTTTAGGAACCAGAATGCAAGGAGAACTCCAAGGGCTTGAACTTGGCTTAGCCAGGTCATTCTCCAACAAATATCTCACCTCATCCCTCATTATCTTCCTCTTGGAAGCGTTGATACGATATGGGTGTTGTTTGATAGGTGTAGCATTTCCAACATTAATGTCATGTTCCAACACATTTGTGCGAGTAGGAACGTCATTAAAGAGACATGGAAAACTGTGTAGTAGCCTCACAATATCATTAGCCTGTCCATCCGTTAAATGAACCAGACCTGACTGGATAGACAGCAGCATTTCTGAGTTGGGCAATCTAACACACTGCTGCTGAGTATTGCGCAACTCCAAGCCATCAACATCATCAATATGACAGTCCACTATCATCGCAGTAGTAGCAGAGGAGACAGCAGTACCTTCCTCTGTTTTTGAACTATCTAACTGTGTGATGGGTCGGGTGTGGTATGCTTTCAACATGTTAATGTGACACACACGAGATTGGCGTTTTCTATCAGGAGTTTGAAGCACATAGTCAGTTTCACTTATTTTCTTTTCAATTAAATAAGGACCAGAGAAACGAGCTGACAGTGAAGATCCTGGAACAGGTAATAACACCAGTACTTGGTCACCTGGCTGTAGTGGACGAGAAACAGCCTCTTTATCATAGTGTCTTTTCATGCTCCTCTGTGAGGAAGACAGAGCTTCCTTTGCAAGAGCACAAGCTTGGTGTAGGCGCTCACGAAAGCGACTAACATAGTCCAACACATTCTCATCTCTGGTACACAACTCTTGGGACAAGAACTGTTCTTTAAGGACTTTCATTGGTCCTCTTACTGTGTGACCAAACACTAGTTCAGCCGGGCTGAAACCTAGGGACTCCTGCACAGTTTCACGAGCAGCAAACAAAACTAGAGGAACTCCCTCATCCCAATCTTTCTCAGATTCCAAACAATATTTACGTAGCATAGACTTCAGTGTCTGATGCCATCTTTCAAGCGCACCCTGAGACTCTGGGTGATAGGCGCTTGATACACGGTGCGTAATTGATAAGGATTTCAACACCTGCTTGAAGAGCTTGGATAAGAAATTGGTACCTTGATCGCTTTGTACCACCTTCGGTAACCCGAATGTCGTGAAGAATTTTATTAAGGCTTTACTCACTATCGGAGCTGTAATCCTTCTCAGAGGAATAGCCTCGGGGTATCTTGTAGCCATACACATTATCGTTAACAAAAACTGGTTACCCGATTTTGTCTTCGGTAACGGTCCGACACAATCAACCACCACATGCTCAAATGGTTCACCTATAACAGGTATAGGACACAGAGGAGCGGGAGGAATAACCTGATTTGGTTTTCCTGTTATCTGACAGGTGTGGCATGTCCGACAGAACTGAGCCACATCTTGTTTTAAACCCGGCCAAAAGAAATGTCGAAGGATCCGATCATACGTCTTTGTAATTCCTAAATGACCAGACCACTGGTGATCATGAGCAAGGGATAACACATTTTGTCGAAAGGCTGTAGGAATCACTATTTGGTAAACAGCATTCCAATCTCCACCCGCGTCAACATGGGATTTCCATTTACGCATGAGGAGATTACCATCAATGAAGTAAGCCACATTCTTCTTCTTCACCTCTTCTAACGAGACAACACTAGAAAAACATTTAGCAAGCTTGTTGTCAACCTTTTGGTTAGCAATCAGCTGCTCACGAGTAACTGGTAACTGTATTGCATCAGCAATAAGTTCAACGTTCTTTAATTCTTTCCTGGGCTGTTTGTCAGAGGTGATCAACTTCTCAGAGGTATCACACAATCCATCCTCTTGATCATCCTCTTTGAACAGAACAGTGTTCGACAAATCTATCACGTCACCCTCTTGTAGTGCCTGAGCACGAGTAACAGCACAAGCGGGGAACACATGTGGATAACTCTGTGCCAACTCATTCGAGAGAGAGTGGTCACTTTTATCCAATACTTCCAATACGGGTACTACCTTTCCTCCGGCAATATCGTTACCCATTATAAAGGTCACACCTTTCACTGGCAACTTAGGACGTACCCCCACTCTGAATATTCCACTGATTAACTCAGAGTGTACTTTCACAAAGTGCAACGGCACTGGGACAAAACCCATTTCAATACCCTGCACTAACACACTGGAACCACAGTATGTATCGTCAGATAAGGGCAACACATCAGACAATATAAACGACTGCGCCGCACCAGTATCTCTAAGGATTTTAACCGGACGCTGAGACGTTTCGTCATTCGTTAGGGACACAAACCCATCGGAAATGAATGGTTCATAACTGCGGTCGGGAACTGGGTCTTTCAAACTACAGTTACCCTGAGGCACCTGTTTTGTTGCAGACCTCACAACCGTACGAATTAGACCAACACCTGTTGGCGGCTTGGCACGAAGAGGCATCCCTTGTTTGCGTTTAAGCAGGAAGCAATCATTAATCATATGTCCCACTTTATGACAATAGAAACAGGAACGCTCATTCTTCTGGTGTGCTTGATATACTACTGCGGGCCGACTAGGGCTAAAGGTAGGAAACTCAGTGGTTCTACTCTCAGTTTGAGCCGAAAACACACTCTTGTGCGTCAACACAAACTCGTCTGCCAACACAGACGCTTCTGCCAGGGAGGATACTTTCTGTTCATTTAGGTAAACTACAATGCGTTCGGGTAAGCAATTTTTAAACTCTTCCAACAAGATTAACTCCCGGAGAGAGTTGAAATCAGTTACCTTACTAGCAGCATGCCATTTATCAAACAGATTTCCCTTGTCTCTAGCAAATTCCACATAAGTCTTACTAGAAGACTTTCTATGAGACCTAAATCTCTGTCGGTATGCCTCAGGCACAAGCTCATAGGCACGAAGAACAGTAGCTTTGACCACTTCATAATTCAAACTGTCCTCCAGAGGTAGCGCTGACAAAACCTCTTGGGCTTTACCAGTTAATTTACACTGAAGTAATAGGCACCATACCTCTTCAGGCCACTTCAATGCTACGGCTATACGCTCAAATACACAAAAATAGGAGTCAACCTCCGACTCTCTGAACAAAGGTACTAAGGCTATCTGCCTACTAATGTCAAACGTGTTTGAGGACACAGCAGGTGGGGACGGCTCACAAACAGGCACAGTAGGAACGAAGGCTAGCCTCGCTGTCTCTGCCTCCAGTTCCATCTGGCGCATTTTAAACGTCATCTGCCGCTGTTCTCTTTCTGCCTCAATTTTACACATCATCTGCCGTTGTTCTCGTTCTTTTTCTGCCTCAATTTTACCCATCTCCAAATGCCGCTGTTCTCTTTCTGCCTCAATTTTACACATCTCCAACTGGAGAGTCTCTCGCCTAATTTGGGCTCTCTCTTCCACCTCTAGTTGGAACTGTGTTAAACAGACATCCCTTCTGGCATCACCGTTTGACAGTGGGGAGAGTGGATCAAAATGGGACAATGTGGCTGGTGTTTTAGCCTCACCCTCATTATCAGATACCAATGGGCTTATAGGAGCAGTTACATCCCCTACAGGGTTAGTAGACTCAGGCAGCGGTAACACAAGCACTTGCTCTTCCAACAATACATTTAACACTAGCTGTTTAACCTCCGCCTTAACTACACTCTGCGGAATCGATATTGAGTAATGGTCAGCCAAGGTCATTAAATCAACTCTACGACATTTATCAAAAACCTCCCACGAAGGATTATCCAAAAAGGACTTCAAATCAAAAGTAGCCATCTTACACTACTTCACAAGAGCCAACGAAAATAGCAAACACTAATGCTACTTCAGCTATGACGCTCAACACTGAACTATACCACTACAACAATCTACATGAGCGGCATGGGTGTCAGTAAAGACAGATCCCGGATGAGCCCCCACTTATGTTACGAATCTCTTTTGGCCCGACAGTCTAGGGGGGATGGTAGTGAGACCCGTAACATAACTCATGTAAATTATTATAGTGACAAAGTAAAAGTGAACGAAATAACCACGACAACCGAAATAATACCGTCAAACTCAGGGTTTATTTCTAAACACACGGTAATGGGGGGAAGCAGGAAAAAGGGGCTGAGCTGGACCCAAGGAAAGAAACAATAAGTATTCAAAACTCCCCTAAGCTAGACTAGCCTATTTCAACAACAGCTAACTAACTAACCAAAAATACAGTGGGTGGTCCGCCCAGTTCTAACTAGTGTGTTTTAACAAAGTTTACCTACGGGTAGTGTATGCCCATGGGCGACTTGTCTTGGTTTCCCCTTTTTCCCACCAGCAAACACCATAAACAAAAACAATACTCACAGGAGATGACAAAGTGATTTGGAGGTGCTCAAACAAAAGAAGAGGTTAATTATTACACAAAGAGCGAGATCTACATACATGGCATTTACAAAGAGATTGTGCTACTGAAATCTATCAAGAGCAGAGATCTACCAACATGTCATTACAAAGATTGAGCTCTCCTGAAATCTACAAGAACAGCTATCTACCAACATGGCATTACAAAGATTGAGCTACCGAAATCTATGAAGAACAGAGATCTACCCACATGGCATTACAAAGATTGAGCTACCGAAATCTATGAAGAACAGAGATCTACCCACATGGCATTACAAAGAGATTGAGCTCCTGAACAAACAAATGATGGGGTTTTTAAACCATGGGGAAGGAACTGTGATAGGGTAGGAAACAGGAGGAGGTGTGTCTTCTGATTGATGGGTTGATTGTTGACTGATTGGGGAGTAATGATTTTCACCTGTGAGGGGAGAAGGAGAGAAAAGAAACACACACAGGATACACAGACACAGGATACCTGTATCCGTAACACACACACACACACACACACACACACACACACACACACACACACACACACACACACACACACACACACACGCTCAACTAGACAGGACTGCTGACACACCTAGACAGGACCACTGACACTGTTTCTTATTCATATTTTTTTAAACTGCATTGTTGGTTAGGGGCTCGTAAGTAAGCATTTCACTGTAAGGTCTGTTATTTTTTTAAACTGCATTGTTGGTTAGGGGCTCGTAAGTAAGCATTTCACTGTAAGGTCTGTTATTTTTTTAAACTGCATTGTTGGTTAGGGGTTCGTAAGTGAGCATTTCACTGTAAGGTCTGTTATTTTTTTAAACTGCATTGTTGGTTAGGGGCTCGTAAGTGATCATTTCACTGTAAGGTCTGTTATTTTTTTAAACTGCATTGTTGGTTAGGGGCTCGTAAGTAAGCATTTCACTGTAAGGTCTGTTATTTTTTTAAACTGCATTGTTGGTTAGGGGCTCGTAAGTGAGCATTTCACTGTAAGGTCTGTTATTTTTTTAAACTGCATTGTTGGTTAGGGGCTCGTAAGTAAGCATTTCACTGTAAGGTCTGTTATTTTTTTAAACTGCATTGTTGGTTAGGGGCTCGCAAGTAAGCATTTCACTGTAAGGTCTGTTATTTTTTTAAACTGCATTGTTGGTTAGGGGCTCGTAAGTGAGCATTTCACTGTAAGGTCTGTTATTTTTTTAAACTGCATTGTTGGTTAGGGGCTCGTAAGTGAGCATTTCACTGTAAGGTCTGTTATTTTTTTAAACTGCATTGTTGGTTAGGGGCTCGTAAGTAAGCATTTCACTGTAAGGTCTGTTATTTTTTTAAACTGCATTGTTGGTTAGGGGCTCGTAAGTGAGCATTTCACTGTAAGGTCTGTTATTTTTTTAAACTGCATTGTTGGTTAGGGGCTCGTAAGTAAGCATTTCACTGTAAGGTCTGTAATTTTTTTAAACTGTATTGTTGGTTAGGGGCTCGTAAGTAAGCATTTCACTGTAAGGTCTGTTATTTTTTTAAACTGCATTGTTGGTTAGGGGCTCGTAAGTGAGCATTTCACTGTAAGGTCTGTTATTTTTTTAACCTGCATTGTTGGTTAGGGGCTCGTAAGTAAGCATTTCACTGTAAGGTCTGTTATTTTTTTAAACTGCATTGTTGGTTAGGGGCTCGTAAGTGAGCATTTCACTGTAAGGTCTGTTATTTTTTTAAACTGCATTGTTGGTTAGGGGCTCGTAAGTGAGCATTTCACTGTAAGGTCTGTTATTTTTTTTAACTGCATTGTTGGTTAGGGGCTCGTAAGTGAGCATTTCACTGTAAGGTCTGTTATTTTTTTAAACTGCAGTGTTGGTTAGGGGCTCGTAAGTAAGCATTTCACTGTAAGGTCTGTTATGTTTTTAAACTGCATTGTTGGTTAGGGGCTCGTAAGTAAGCATTTCACTGTAAGGTCTGTTATTTTTTTAAACTGCATTGTTGGTTAGGGGCTCGTAAGTAAGCATTTCACTGTAAGGTCTGTTATTTTTTTAAACTGCATTGTTGGTTAGGGGCTCGTAAGTGAGCATTTCACTGTAAGGTCTGTTATTTTTTTAAACTGCATTGTTGGTTAGGGGCTCGTAAGTGAGCATTTCAATGTAAGGTCTGTTATTTTTTTAAACTGCATTGTTGGTTAGGGGCTCGTAAGTGAGCATTTCACTGTAAGGTCTGTTATTTTTTTAAACTGCATTGTTGGTTAGGGGCTCGTAAGTAAGCATTTCACTGTAAGGTCTGTTATTTTTTTAAACTGCATTGTTGGTTAGGGGCTCGTAAGTAAGCATTTCACTGTAAGGTCTGTTATTTTTTTAAACTGCATTGTTGGTTAGGGGCTCGTAAGTGAGCATTTCACTGTAAGGTCTGTTATTTTTTTAAACTGCATTGTTGGTTAGGGGCTCGTAAGTAAGCATTTCACTGTAAGGTCTGTTATTTTTTTAAACTGCATTGTTGGTTAGGGGCTCGTAAGTAAGCATTTCACTGTAAGGTCTGTTATTTTTTTAAACTGCATTGTTGGTTAGGGGCTCGTAAGTAAGCATTTCACTGTAAGGTCTGTTCTTTTTTTAAACTGCATTGTTGGTTAGGGGCTCGTAAGTGAGCATTTCACTGTAAGGTCTGTTATGTTTTTAAACTGCATTGTTGGTTAGGGGCTCGTAAGTGAGCATTTCACTGTAAGGTCTGTTATGTTTTTAAACTGCATTGTTGGTTAGGGGCTCGTAAGTAAGCATTTCATTGTAAGGTCTGTTGTTTTCGGCCCATGTGACTAATACAATTTGATTTGAAATCAGCCACGGTTTCCAAAACACACAGACACAGAGAGAGAGAGAGAGAGAGAGAGAGAGAGAGAGAGAGAGAGACACACACAGACAGACAGACAGACAGACAGACAGACAGACAGAGAGAAGGGTGGGGAGGGTAACTCCTAGAGACAGAGAGGTCAGTGGTGTCTCTGTGAGGAGATGGAGAGGGAGTGTAATGATCTGTTTCAGTGTGACAGTAGAGGTCATGCTGGTGATGGACTGTTGGCTAGTGAGACAACCAGGCGTTAAACGAAAACCCACATCACATTTGATTCATTCCTTATTGAGTTCATTATTTTTATTATGTCAAGCCTCGGGCGCTGTCTTTGAGATGCAATCAGCAAGGAAGTGGCCAAACATGATTAAGGGGACATAGTTCCTTGTCTCCTCTTACCGACCATTTGTTGTCATTCTTTCTACTTCGGCTTGTAACGTCTAGGAGTGTTCCATGAGATAGCATAAACAACACCCCCTCATTTCAAATGGTTTAGATTCATTTTAATTGACAGACAGCATAACGTCACGATGAAATGGACACCAGCACATCCACGTATGTAATCAACCTACCCGTCATCGTCTGCTCATTAGTAAGTGAATATCA
Organism: Oncorhynchus clarkii lewisi; assembly: GCF_045791955.1. Classification (NCBI taxonomy): domain Eukaryota; kingdom Metazoa; phylum Chordata; class Actinopteri; order Salmoniformes; family Salmonidae; genus Oncorhynchus; species Oncorhynchus clarkii. The sequence continues at coordinate 32,292,539 of NC_092172.1, read as the reverse complement.
GTCTACTGTATTACTTCCTTTACCATGGACTGACTGTCTGTGTCCCAAATGGAACCATATTCTCTATGTTGTGCACTACTTTTGACCAGGGCCAATATGGCTCTGCTTGTCAAAGGTAGTGCACTATATAGGGAATACGGTGCCATTTAGGACACAACCTCTGACTGATGTTGCTCAGGGAGAATCTGGTAACATAGACAATCACTTACTGTCCTGGGGGAGAAGAGGGGAGGCAGAGGGGAGAGGAGGGGAGGCAGGGGAGAGAGGAGGGGAGAGGATGGTAAGCAGGGGGAGAGGAGGGGGACACAGGGGGGAGAAGAAGGGAGAGGAGGGGGATGCATGGGGAGAAGAAGGGAGAGGAGGGGAGGCAGGGAGAGTGGAGAGGAGGGGAGAGGAGGATAGGCAAGGGGGAGAGGAGGGGGAGGCAGGGGGAGAGGAGGGGAAAGGAGCGAGGGCCAGGGGAGGCAGGGACGGTCTTCACACACACAGCTGTCACCCCCACACCGCTCAATGAATTAAGGATCAACAGTGCTACAGTACAGACTGATGGCGTAAACACAAAGCCGGGCTGTCTCCATCCTCACCGTTCTGGAGGAGTTCTCAGGGGAACTGGAGCCAATAGTGGCAGTGGAGCTCAATGCTGTTGGAGACGACATGTCTGGAACTCCTTCCCTATGTTATCCACTACCTGATTGCATATTGAGGGATTGAGAGATTGACTGATCGACTGTCTGTCTCTCTGTCTGTCCATCTGCCTCTCTGTCCGTCTGTCTGTCTCTCTGTCTGTCCGTCTCTCTGTCTCTCTGTTTGTCTGTCTGTCGGTCTCTCTGTCTGTCCGTCTCTGTCTCTCTGTCTGTCTGTCTATCGGTCTCTCTGTCTGTCCGTCTCTCTGTCTCTCTGTTTGTCCGTCCGTCCGTCTGTCTGTCTGTCTGTCTGTCCGTCTGTCTGTCTGTCTGTCTGTCTGTCCGTCTGTCTGTTCATCTGTATGTCTGTCTCTCTTTCTGTCTGTCAGTTTGTCTCTCTGTCTGTCTGTTTCTGCCTGTCTGTCTCTATATCTATCTGTCTGTCTTTCTGGGAAATAAGGACCACTAAATCAGTGAGGAAGCAGCTTTAAAATGTTGAGATGCTACGCAATATGACACACACACACAGCACCTGCAGTGCTGACTGGGCGTCTGAGGAATAACGGACACTGTAACCAGGGGAAAGTGACAGGCAGGAAGTGATGAGGGATGGATGGCCGCCAGAGAAGAGAGGCTGACACAGAAGAGCTGAGCTCCACATTTAAACCCCAGCTCATTAGAACACACACACACACACACACACACACACACACACACACACACACACACACACACACACACACACACACACACACACACACACACACACACACACACACACACACACACACACACAGCCTTTAGTGAGGCTGCTGTGTATGAATTCACATATGCACGCATGCGCACTCACACACAAAGCATGCATGCACGCACGTACACTCACGTACACACACAGACACGCACGTACACACACAGACACGCTCCTTTGGGAACGCAGACAAACCTCACTATGTAACATGGTATCACAGTGTCAGTAAAGCTGTCTTTCTCTGGCTTTGAGATGTCATTTTTTAACACCGTGATCACACTTTCCTTCTACCTCTCCCTCCATTCTACTGTTTGATCATAATGCTGACTGGGTAGAACTCCAGAATGATTCCTGTTCTATAGTGGCCGGTTCTTGTTTTTTCTATACAACATCTACATAGTGATGTAAAGTACTTAAGTAAAAATACTTTAAAGTACTACTTAAGTTGTTTTTTGGGGTATCTTTACTTTACTATTTTTATTTTTGACAACTTTTACTTTTACTTCACTACATTCCCAATGACAATGATGTCGTTTTAGCTACATACATTTTCCCTGACACCCAAAAGTACTATTACATTTTGTATTCTTAGCAGGACAAAAACATTGTCTAATTCACACACCTATCAAGAGGACCTCCCTTACTGTCTCTGATCTCTGATTCAATAAACACACATGCTTCATTTGTAATGTTGTCAGTGTTGAAGTGTACCCCTGGCTATCCGTAATACAAATCATAAAAAATAAAATGGTGCCATCTGGTTTGCGTAATATTAGGAATTTTAAATGATTATAATTGTACTTTTACTTTTGATACATAAGTATATTTTAGCAATTACATTTACTTTTGATACTTAAGTATATTTACTTTTAGACTTTTAATCAAGTAATATTTCCTGAGTGACTTTCACTTTTACTTGAGTCATTTTCTATCAAGGTATCTTGACTTTTACTCCAGTATGACATTTGGGTACTTTTTCCACCACTGCATCTACAGCTACATTGATTTCTATTCTAGTTTATTCACACTTCAAATCAACATGTCTCTTTTTCGATGTATCCTTCCTCGATTCCTCACATCCTCTCGTCTTGTCTCCTTCTCAAAAGGCATTGGATGAGAAGGTCTGAGGGACTTTCTCCTCCACTACAGTTGAAAAGGAGGCAAGGAGATAGGAAGCAAGGAATTCCAGAAAAATGGACTAAGAAAGACCCCATGCCTTAGCTATTCATTCAAATACATGACTTAAAAAATGTAATGTAAAGCTCACTCATATCCACACAGTGTATTTAGTGCTCAATTACAATCATATAAATCTACTTACCTCTACATTACTGTACTGTAAGTTATTGACTCTACAGGCTATGGGAAAAAACCCTGGTCTAAGTAGTGCACTATAGGAAATAGGTTGCTATTTGGGACAAAGACATAGAGTCATTATAGAGCATGCCGTTAGGTTTTTAATCATTGTTAAGTGCCGTACTGTCAAAAACGTATCACTCTGGTAAAATCCCAGTCCTTGTGAAGACATCATCAGTCTTTTCAGCATTATAACGTCTGATTAATAATTCAGAGTCCGGTTATTGATCTGCTCCTCTGGTCCCCTGCAGTTGACACATGAGGAGGACCGAGGACCGTAGATCAGCAGAGAGAGTCTCCTCTGGTCCGGTCCCTTTGATCTGTTGCTCTGCTGGGTGCTGCACCATGCACACACACACACACACACACACGCTAAAGTACGCATACACACATGCAGGAAGGCACACATGGATATACACACACACACAAATCCTACCCAGGTTCTGATGTCAGCCAGAGGGGCTGGGCCCAGTCAATAGAGAAATCTGATGGAAACAGATGTTAAGATGTCTTTAGAGGACAAGACCATACAGACATACAATAGGATCTGAGCTCAGAAATAGCAGCTTAAGGGTCCTGGGGATGCATTTATAAAAACCTTCATCCATAGCAACAATGTGAATGAAATTGTGTGAAAAATTTCAATTAAATTGTGTAATTTATAAATGCTAATTTGTGAACAACACAACTTTATTCATCGGTGTATCCATTATATAAACCTGATTTTCTCATATTTTAAGAAACTATTGTACACAGAAAAGGTTGTATAAGTCTAAGAACATTTCATAAAGGAGACCCTGGGACAGTTGAACAATGGGATATTCTATTCTGACTAAAGAATCTCCATGAGTAACACCCACTTCGGTCAGTGACACTCTCTACAGAAGAAAAGACTAAAAGACTTCAGATTACAAAACTAATAGTCAACTAATGGTTAACTAGTAGTTAACTAATGGTTAACGAATGATTAACTAATAGTTAACTAATGGCTAACTAATGGTCAACTCATAATTAATGAATGGTTAACTAATGGTTAACTAATGATTAACTAATAGTTAATTAGTGGTTAACTAATGATTAACTAATGTTAACTAATCAATAACTAATTATTAACTAATGGTTAACTAATGGTTATAACCAGAGTTGTATTTATAGTATATGGCTCTGGATAACGCACATATCTTTAAATATATTTATCTTGGGATTGTAAAATAAAGAATATCACACCACCCTGCCCCTTAACTCTCTGACCTGTATACTTGGAAGAGACAAATGACAGTAATTCCCCCATGGAATCACAGTTGATAGGATCCAATTACAAAACAACAGTTGAAAACTATTCTGATTTGACTCTACTGTTTATAGAGAGGGTGTTAATGCTTCAGCCTCTCAGAAACACATACACGCTGTGGACAGCCCACTGACCTTGGCCAGCTGCCGTGTGTGTGTGTGTGTGTGTGTGTGTGTGTGTGTGTGTGTGTGTGTGTCTGTCTGTCTGTCTGTGTCTGTCTGTCTGTCTGTCTGTCTGTCTGGGCATGCAGAAGTGTGTATGTTGGAGGGATTGAGGGATGGTAAGGAGGGGAGGGAGGAGGAAGAAGGGTGGAATAGCTGAGATAATTCATAAAGGAGAGAAGCAGCATGTCTGTCTGGAGGAAAGGGTGTGGCAGACAGGTTGATCTGTGCTCTTACAGTTGTCTGAGGTTAGAACTAGCCCATAACTCATTTGAGGTGATGCAGTTGTACGGTATTGTAGCCTATAGCCAGCCCTGGGTGTTGTTAGTACGCTGCATGAATTTAAATCGGGAGCGAGATGGGGTTATAGCAAAAGATTCTGCTCACAACATACAATGTATATAAAATACTTTAACTGTAATTAACATGAAGTTACAGGCTCCAGTAATAGTAATACCTCACTATTCTTTGCATCGATGCTGGGGTGATCTGCTGATAAAATACAGGAAGAACCGATAGAGATATTCATTGTAATTCCCAAGTAGTAATATAATTTAATATTGTCCCTCTGTAGGATTGCTTTTATTTCCCAGAACTCATTGTTGAAGACTATTTTTACATCAGAGAATAGTCATGTTATAATCCAGTCAAAACAGAGACAGTGTACAATGTCAAAACTGCCTTTCCTACTATGAGACAGAGGCACTTCAAATTGGTCCAAGGAATTGTATTATCTCTCTCTCTCTCTCTCTCTTTCTTACACACACTCACACGTGAACACATACACAAACCCTCTCTCTCTAGCGTTATCTATCTCCTGCCTATGCTTATCTGTTCTCTCTCTCTCTCTCTTTCCCACTCTCTATCTTTCCCATACATCGCTCTCTCTCCCTTTCCCATACTCACTCTCTCTCTCTCCCCCTCTATGCCAAGTGTAAGTGTGGATGTTGTGGCACTGTGAATCTATTTCAGTCTGGGCTGTCCCACCCAGCAGCTGCTGCTTGAGTCACAGCTGAAAGTCCCTTCACACTAGTCCAGCCCACCCCCTCCCTTCAGCATCACACTACCCATGACAGACCATTTCCACTAGTCCAGCTCATCCCCTCCCATCAGCATCACACTACCCACGACAGGCCATTTCCACTAGTCCAGCCCATCCTCTCCCTTCAGCATCACACTACCCACGACAGACCATTTCCACTAGTCCAGCTCATCCCCTCCCATCAGCATCACACTACCCACGACAGACCATTTCCACTAGTCCAGCTCATCCACTCCCTTCAGCATCACACTACCCACGACAGGCCATTTACACTGGTCCAGCCCATTCCTTCCCATTCAGCATCACACTACCCACGACAGGACATTTCCACTAGTCCAGCCCATCCCCTCCCTTCAGCATCACACTACCCATGACAGGCCATTTCCACTAGTCCAGCCCATTCCCTCCTATTCAGCATCACACTACCAACGACAGACCATTTCCACTAGTCCAGCTCATCCCCTCCAATCAGCATCACACTACCCACGACAAACCATTTCCACTAGTCCAGCTCATCCCCTCCAATCAGCATCACTCTACCCACGACAGGCCATTTCCACTAGTCCAGCCCATCCCCTCCAATCAGCATCACTCTACCTACAACAGGCCATTTCCACTAGTCCAGCCCATCCCCTCCCATCAGCATCACACTACCCACGACAGACCATTTCCACTGGTCCAGCCCATCCCATCCCCTCCCATCAGCATCACTCTACCCACGACAGACCATTTCCACTGGTCCAGCCCATCCCCTCCCATCAGCATCACTCTACCCACGACAGACCATTTCCACTGGTCCAGCCCATCCCTTCCCATTCAGCATCACACTACCCACGACAGGCCATTTCCACTAGTCCAGCTCATCCCCTCCCATCAGCATCACTCTACCCACGACAGGCCATTTCCACTAGTCCAGCTCATCCCCTCCCATCAGCATCACTCTACCCACGACAGGCCATTTCCACTAGTCCAGCTCATCCCCTCCCATCAGCATCACTCTACCCACGACAGACCATTTCCACTGTATTTATTAAAAGAGGTCCTATAGAGTCTTACATCTCTAACAATGTTATGATGACTATAGCTCTACAAACACTCCAGGAAAAGGAGTCCGGACTATTAGGTTATTGAGGTGATCATTATGTTTTTATTGAATATTATGTATTACTTATTTGTATTTTATCCAACACAATGGTAGAATACAATATGTGTATCATTTAGATGATTATATATGAGCCAATCGCAGTGCAGGCTTTTCTCCTCCCCCAACCTAGACCCAACCATCCAGTTCAACAGAGTGGTGTGGGTAGGGTCGCTGCAATAACCAATAAGATGGTAATCAAGACACCATGTTGCTGGGATGGGAAATTTAATGATGACCAGAGCCACCTGGGACTGGGAGCATTCATCAAATCAAATCAAATCAAATGTATTTATATAGCCCTTCGTACATCAGCTGATATCTCAAAGTGCTGTACAGAAACCCAGCCTAAAACCCCAAACAGCAAGCAATGCAGGTGTAGAAGCACGGTGGCTAGGAAAAACTCCCTAGAAAGGCCAAAACCTAGGAAGAAACCTAGAGAGGAACCAGGCTATGTGGGGTGGCCAGTCCTCTTCTGGCTGTGCCGGGTGGAGGTTATAACAGAACATGGCCAAGATGTTCAAATGTTCATAAATGACCAGCATGGTCGAATAATAATAAGGCAGAACAGGCTGATTGGATGTTTGGAAATAAACAGGGTCAGGGCTCAGGGTAGATTGGATGTTTGGATATAAACAGGCTCAGGGCAGATTGGATGTTTGGATATAAACAGGGTCAGTGCTTAGGGTAGATTGGATGTTTGGATATAAACAGGGTCAGGGCTCCGGGTAGATTGGATGTTTGGATATAAACAGGCTCGGGGGAGATTGGATGTTTGGATATAAACAGGGTCAGTGCTCAGGGTAGATTGGATGTTTGGATATAAACAGGGTCAGTGCTCAGGATAGATTGGATGTTTGGAAATAAACAGGGTCAGTGCTCAGGGTAGATTGGATGTTTGGATATAAACAGGGTCAGGGCTCAGGGTAGATTGGATGTTTGGATATAAACAGGGTCAGGGCTCAGGGTAGATTGGATGTTTGGATATAAACAGGGTCAGGGCTCAGGGTAGATTGGATGTTTGGATATAAACAGGCTCAGGGCAGATTGGATGTTTGGATATAAACAGGGTCAGTGCTCAGGGTAGATTGGATGTTTGGATATAAACAGGTTCAGGGCTCAGGGTAGATTGGATGTTTGGATATAAACAGGGTCAGGGCTCTGGGTAGATTGGATGTTTGGATATAACAGGGCCAGGGCTCAGGGTAGATTGGGAGATATTTTGAGGCTTGATGACCAATCTTGTTTTCAGGTCCTTCAGTAGTTGTGTGTACCCACTCCAGCAGCTGATGCATACCAGCCATTTAGGGGTAATGAGAATGGTTGTGTTCTAAATCACACCCTATTCATTATATAGTACACTACTTTAGACCTGGTCAAGGTAGTGCACTGGTCAAAAGTAGTCCACTACATAGCTTGGGAATAGGATGCGATTTGGGACGCATCCAAAGATTGTTAATCTGACAGGGAGTTGGAGAGCTGGTTTGTGACATTTGCTCACTTGCATGCACTCACTTACCCACAGACAGACACATACAGACACACACACACAACACTTATTACTGAGCCTATGGACTAATGCTAAATCCCCATCAGAAAGGGAATTGGCTGCCAACAGCACATCTTAGCAGATACGGTCTTCAGTACAGTAGCACACATACAGTCGGGCTGATGGAGGGAAACTAAAACACAGATATGAATACAGCAGATCAGACCCTTTGACTGGATCTGAAATGGGTGTCTCTGTTTCTTAGTATTTTTGCTACTTGGAATTGTCATCTTTGAAAAGCACCCTTAGAGGCAGATTATGAATGGTTCTCGATGGCGGTTCACTAACCTATAATTTAATATTTGATTGCCTCCCCTTTAGATCTTGGACCTGTGTTTGTTTCAGTGTGTTATAAAATGAGAGCCAGTACCACTAATGAGTTCCAGACTGTCATGTCCAAGACAAAACAAGAACGTGATGTTTAGTATATGGAAAGGAGGGACCCCTTAACAGAAGTGGGTACTAAAAATGTGCCCGGGTCTGAGCTAATCTCTGATGGCCAGATTCTGACTAAATGACTCTAGGTTTTAGTTCTGGGTTAACCAAGATTAGGCCCGGGCACACTGGGGCGTAGAGATATATAATAATATCCATTTAATTACATGCTCTGATCGAGCCCTAGATACGAGACAGATAAGAATGTATTTCTGAAAATACTGGCTAGTCAATGGCCACACTCCTCTCTCTGCCAGTGAAAAGGGTTAAATGTCTGCTGGGGCACTGAGCTTGTCCCTGACCATCGGCCGAACACCGGCTCGGTTGTGTCAATGTTTTACCATACCGTACAGCCTTCTATCGACAAGTTCAATATTCTCTCACATTGGTGCCCCTCCCACTCACTCACTCGCCCACAGCCCCACGCACACTCAAATGACACTACGAGATTTCTCACTCCCCGTTCGCTACCCTTCGTGCCGCGCTCTCTCCCCAGCATCACAGAAGGTAGGTGTTAGTGGAATATGTATTTTACCTCCATAGCCTATTTGTGTCATGTCATATTTCCGATGTTCTATACCTCGCGGGACTGCATGGTTCCTTCCTAAAAAAAAAAGGAATTAGCCTACTGGACAGTAATGGTAGGCTAGTATATTCTGCATTGATTTGGATTGCGTGTCAGTGAAGATGCCTTGTGTTCTCTATTTGTACGGTCAAAATGAAATACAACATAATTATATTTTGTAGGTTATTGTAGTAGTCTAAATTTGAAAAAGCAATCGCAACTCTGGCCCTGCGTATAGAGACCGTGGAGGAATCCCGAATCCGATTGCATAGGAAAGGAAGGATTAACACATTTGGGTATTTGCCCGTTTGTTAATATTACACCCGGTTTTAAGAGCTAAAGGCCTGTATGAAAAACACAGACTAGGATGAAGCAGCTCTGTATGGAAATGTGAATGATAGCCTATTTCACATAACAGGTAGATTTTAAAAGGGATAAAACGATGGCGATGTAGTTTAGGCTATGTGAAATATACCGATTTTGAAAAGCACAAAAATAGGCATATTCACCACCCTTATTAGACACGAGCACTACAATATGTCGAAGATGTTGGTCCACAGCATGATTAACGAAGTGTCAAGATATGGCGCTGTCTTGCGGGTAATTCGGACGAGAAGAATTGGGTGACCCAAATGTCGATGCGATTTATCCAACCGTCTATAAACAGCGTATCTGCCGACCTGTAGGCCCAGGCAGCAGCGGAGTTTCATAACCAAAATAAAAACCGAATGGTCTATGAATCACAAACCGAAGTAACCCACTGTGCATCAAAATGCAGTGTAGATGCTTCTTGACATGCTGCCGTTCCTTTCATTCCACAGAAAGAATGTTACGTCAACACAGCAACATATTTGTAGGTCTACACTACACGACAAGGCTACATGAATATATATGTCTTTGAGTAGGACAGGGCGCTTTGAATGACACTCAAATGCAACAATCACAGTGAAAACAAGGATGTGCATGGCTGAAATGGTTTCATTCTAGGTCTGGTACTGTAGTTATAGAGCCTGGATAATACTTTAGTATATACTAAGAATCATATCATTGTTATTATTGGAATTTAGACTGCATATCATATTCTGAATAGGCTTCTGAAACCAGAAGAAACCAATAGTGAAAATGTCTATTTCCTAAAGGCAGAGACACACCTGAGGATCGATCATACATCGTAGAGTCCATGTAGTCATATTAAATACAATGAGCAGGCCTAGTTTATTGCAGACATTTACTCATTAAACGTTTTCTTGCTTTTAGTGGAATGACCTTTTTTGGACATACATGGTTCATATCAGTTATGGGTTCTTTCTCTCCTTAATAGAACCATCATCTCAGGCCTATCTCAGTGTCCAATAAGCAGATACCATGACAGAGAACATAGGTGTAGGATCTTAATTTGATCACTCTTTTTTTCACTGACAATTTTCCTGCAGATGAACTTCATGATTTACATAAATTCACTGAAAACCTGCACTTACACATAGTATTGCACTTTTCATGTAGCCTAATTTTGGCCAGCTAATAGCCTAACCACCGATCAAACAATGTTATGGACTAAACATTAAAATCCTGTTGCAGAAGTTTTATTTTGCTGATACAATACTGGTCAAATTAAGATCCAACATCTGTAGGTGTGTCCCATTTGGAGCCCTATATGAAAGCTATTAACTCTTGAGTATGCCACACCTGTGACACTGGGTCAGTGTTTCCTAGTCTACATCCCAAATGGCACCATATTCCCTAGTGCTTCATCAAAAGAAGTGTACTACATAGGGAATAGGGTGCCATTTGCCACACAGCCATACTTTCAGTTCCAAAACCAAGATCTTTAAGGAGGGGCAAGATGTGCTAACTGGTTTTATATGTCTCATATTCAGAAACTTTGCAGCCTATCAACAGTTTTATTCTCTCTGAGCTATCCCACTAAGTGTCTTTCATGATATAAATGTCTGGTAAGTGCACTCTGACAAGAAAAATCATTGTAAACAATATTGTAATCGCCAGCACAGCTGATCTCAATTGCTTGCTTCCAACATTTCCTGCTCCCTAAAAGCTGAGCTTTACATTTTCACCCTCTACAGGGAATTATCTTTTAAATTATCAATAAAAAAAACCTGGTGATTGAGCAGACTCAAAGGTGATTTAAATGTACAACTAAAAAAAAGTATTTTCTCATTTAAGACAGCATTTATACTGTGGCAATATCATCATACAGGTTATATCAATATCATCATACAGGTTATATCAATATATCATACAGGTTATATCAATATATCATACAGGTTATATCAATATCATCATACAGGTTATATCAATATATCATATAGGTTATATCAATATATCATACAGGTTATATCGATATATCATACAGGTTATGTCAATATCATCATACAGGTTATATCAATATATCATACAGGTTATATCAATATCATCATACAGGTTATATCAATATATCATACAGGTTATATCAATATCATCATACAGGTTATATAAATATATCATACAGGTTATATCAATATCATCATACAGGTTATATCAATATCATACAGGTTATATCAATATCATCATACAGGTTATATCAATATATCATACAGGTTATATCAATATAGTCATACAGGTTATATCAATATCATCATACAGGTTATATCAATATATCATACAGGTTATATCAATATATCATACAGGTTATATCAATATCATCATACAGGTTATATCAATATATCATACAGGTTATATCAATATATCATACAGGTTATGTCAATATCATCATACAGGTTATATCAATATATCATACAGGTTATGTCAATATATCATACAGGTTATATCAATATATCATACAGGTTATATGCTGGGCATTCATGAGGATGAGTCCGTTTCTGCTGTAACGTGAACTCTACAACGTTGCTCTTTGCTGAAACAAGCAAGTTATTGTAGAAAACAAGTCTTCGGCTGCCTAGGCGATGCCCCCCTCCCTGACGCAGCAGCACATGCAGTCACGAGCAGAGAAGAGGAGAAAATGTGCATGTTTTTGTTGTTGTTGCTATTCGAATGGTTATTACAGTGACCGGATCATTTGGGGAAAAGGAGATACCTAGTAGTTGTACAACTGAATGCATTCAACTGAAATGTGTCTTCCACATTTAACCCAGCCATTCTGGGGAGCTTCCTTAATCAACGTCCATGTCATCAGTGCCCAGGGAACAGTTGTTGTTGGGGGTTAACTTGCCTTCACTGACCAATTAGTTGACTCAAGTGTGTGAGTGCTGGGGGGAGTACACTCCTTTGTTTACACTTGCAGTCCGTCATTGCTTTGCGTCCTAGTATGTGATTTCCCTGATAGTAGTCTCCCCGAGCTGTGTGTCCCCTATAGGTTCTCCTGAGCCAGCTAGTTATATGACAGGGTGATGGAGCAGGGGTCTAATTGATTAAGCAGAGAACAGGAGAGAATTATCAGGTACTCTGAATTATCCTGCTCCATACTGCCACTAAGAGGTAGCCACACCTCTGGTAGTGTGACACTTAGTAGGGGGTAAACCCAATGACTGTATGGATCCACCCCCTCATTCTTTACCCCCATTCCTCTCCCATCAACCCCATATGGGCAGTGATGGACCCCTCGGGTCATATCAAGGGAATGCCGTTCATCAATGCTGCTAGTGTTATGATATAATATGTGACTGGAATATTAAGTATTTGAAAGGCATACCCACACACTGATATAGGGAATGTTAACGGGAATTTCACCTAATGTCCAGGGAATGTTTTTGGTTTGCTAGGTATGCTGCCAAAAAGTGTCATTTTCTTTTTGATTTAGTGAGCAATGGCAATGTTTTGATCTATGCCTGGTTTTCAGAGTATTGTATTCATTCAGCAAATATTGTCATTGTCATTGTCATTGTCATCTGTACCATTTATTCAGAGTTATGTAAATCCTTCTCTGGAATGGCCGCAAGCAACGTTTCTCACCCACTCAACATGGCATGCAATGTGTGGTGAAGCAGGGTTCTAGGAGAATCCTGCCCACGGAGTCAGAGAACATTACATACAATACATTGGACATGGCCTAGTGTTGCCACTGCAGTTCACACACACACACACACACACACACACACACACACACACACACACACACACACACACACACACACACACACACACACACACACACACACACACAAACTCACAAATGTAGACATACACACAAATGTATATACCCTGAGCATACCAAATATTAGGAACACCTTCCTAATTGAATTGCATGCCCCTTTTGCCCTCAGAACAGCATGGACTCTACAAGGTGTCCGAAGCATTCCACAGGGATGCAGGCCCATGTTGACTCCAATGCTTCCCACAGTTGTGTCAATTTGGCTGGATGTCCTTTGGGTGGTGGACCATTCTTGATGCACATGGGAAATTGTTGAGCATGAAAAACCCAGCAGCGTTGCAGTTCTTGACACAAAACGTTGTGCCTGGCACCTTTCGTCTTGCCCATTCACCCTCTGAATGCACACTATAGACAATCCATGTCTCAATTGTCTCAAGGCTTAAAAATACTTCTTTATCCTGTCTCCTCCCCTTCATCTACACTGGTTGGAGTGGATTTCACAAGTGACATCAATAAGGGATCATAGCTTTGACCTGGATTCACCTGGTCAGTCTATGTCATAGAAAGAGCAGATGTTCTTAATGTTTTGTATACTCAGTGTACAAATGCACACACAAATCCTCTTGCCTTTGCTGCCAGGCCAAATGCTCACAGTTGACATCGCTCAGGTGGCATAAGAGCACATCAAGAGTTGCTGGACTCAACTCAGCGATGAGTGGACAGAAAAAATGCATCTCTGCCAGCTAGCCAGGCATCTTGTTATTGTTGTGCATTCCAAAAGGCCCTATTCCCTATATAGTGCACTACTTTAGACCAGAGCGCTATGCACCCTGTTCAATAGAGGTGCACTATAAAGAGAATAGAGTGTAATTTGAGATGCAGCCTGAAGCTCACCCATCACCCATCAGTCAGAGGCTGAGCTATCTCTCTCTCTCTCTCTCTCTCTCTCTCTCTCTCTCTCTCTCTCTCTCTCTCTCTCTGTATCTCTTTCTCTCTCTCTCTCTCTTACTCTCTCTCTCTCTCTCTCTCTGTCTCTCTCTGTCTCTCTGTCTCTCTCTCTCTCTCTCTCTCTCTCTGTGTCTCTCTGTCTCTCTCTCTCTTTTATCCCTTGACGGGCTGTTGCTGACTCCCCCACCCACCTTCCCATCACCCATCAGCCATCACCCATCAGCCATCAGTCAGAGGCTGAGCTATCTCTCTCTCTCTCTCTCTCTCTCTCTCTCTCTCTCTCTCTCTCTCTCTCTCTCTCTCTCTCTTATCCCTTGACGCCTTGTGGAGGGCCGTTGCTGACTCCCCCACCTGCCTTCCCATCACCCACTCACTCTTAGACATCTCACTTGTGTTTATCAAGTGGTGAGTCCAAGGCTTTGGCTGGATTTTATTGCTCTTTTAAAAAGAGAAGGGCATGAGATGGAGCCAGCAAAACGTTGTTTTGGTAACACATCCTTTTTATGTCCATCAGCATGGCAGCGAAGACACAAAATGGCTTCCTGCCTGGCCTGTAATTTACTGGATGAATTAGGGCAATAATTAGCTAGAATGAGATTGATCATTTGCAGCTTTTATGAAAGGAATGTTATGGAAGTCTGACTGTGTAGAGTTCTTTCAGAATGATTGCATTGCTACTCAACCAATAGAAGACAGCTCAAATATAAACCTCTATCACCAACAAGGATATATGTCTGTGTTTTTAAGCATTTGTATACAATACTTAATTGCTAAATATTATTTCAGCTTTTGTCACAGTAGAAAATGACACAATCTTTGCATGAATTATTTAGTAATAGAGCCCAGTGTCTTTCACATAAAGGTATGTCTCCTTCACACTTTGACTCAGCAAAATAGCCTAAACTGCTTCCTTGGCTATATTCTATTATGTTTAGTCATCAAACAACTCTGGCAAACAACACACTGTCACATCAGAAAAGCCTTACACGTGGCCTAGTACAGTCACCCTGTGCTCACCCTGTCACGTTCTGACCTTAGTTCTGTTGTTATATCTTTTTTTTAGTATGGTCAGGGCGTGAGTTGGGTGGGTTGTCTATGTTAGTTTTTCTATAATTTGGGATTTCTGTGTTCGGCCTAGTATGGTTCTCAATCAGAGGCAGCTGTCAATCGTTGTCCCTGATTGAGAATCATACTTAGGTAGCCTGGTTTCACTTTTGAGTTGTGGGTGTTTATTGTCAGTGTTTGTGCCACACGGGACTGTTTTGTTTGTGTCGTTTATTCACGTTTGTTGTTTTGTATTTCAGTGTTGATTTTGATGAAACATTATGGACTCTCACCACGCTGCGCATTGGTCCTCCGATCCTTCTCGCTACTCCTCCTCAGAAGAGGAGGGTGAGATCCATTACACACCCTCCAGTTCCTGAAAATAAAATAAATATCTGCTCACTATTTGGCTCATTTCAGGAATAGAGTACCTTTTGGGCAGAGTAATTTTATAAAATAACTCTTTATTTCACCTAATTTTAACATTCTGTCATAAAGAGCACATGTTCAACTTCATAAAAACATTTCCATCTCAAGAGGTTAAATGAAGAAAATGGCGATAAAAAGTGACTATGAAAGTGATAGGGTTGAACGTAACAATGTTGACTTTAATCAGCCATAACTTCCCTTGTGATGCGACGTAAAGAATGTTGCAAATGCCGCTGTCTATGGTTCTGAAAGTGAGAGGAGCAATATCTAATGAGGGGCATTTTGTTATTTACAACAAAAGTACTCATGTTATGATTGGGGAATAAACTAATGCAGAAACCTTAAGCTGCCCTCGAAAAGCAATTTATCTGGATCCCACAAATGATGATAATCATTTTTTATGGACTTCAGATGCGCAGATAATGCAGTTTTGAGGGATTAAATGTTTACCTACTAGAAAGCCAGCTATTGCTCTTTGGGGATGGATTAGGAAGAGCTTGGCACTGAGCTTTACATCTCTGGATATACAGCAGTATGGCTGTGTCTTTCAATCAGAAAAAAATATTGAATCTCCAACCCACTAATCTGGCCAACCCAGAACTAAAATCTTGCGCCAGCTACACGATTTAGTTCTGGGGGGGTGACATATTACAAAATATACTAGAACAAGCAGCAGAAGCAGGGCCTTAGCACCCCCCCCCCCCCCCCCCTCTCTCTGCATGTTTCTGGAAAGTCTATGGGCCAAATGTTCCCTTCCCTTCTGAAATTCAAAATTGTGATTTGTCCAAATGATCAGTGACGAAAATCCAGCGGAACAATGTTCCTCGTTAGTTGTTGCATCGCACAATCTGTTGAGAGCCGCTAAAATATGCTACGTGTGTCTGTCCACGAGAGATTAACAACCCAAAAACATCCAAAATGAATACTGGCAGTGGCATAAGTAGGCTATGGTAGATATGCAGGTAACTTCCAAAATAAAGTAAACACTTGAGTAAATGAGGGATGCAAAGTATATTGAAAGCAGGTGCTTCGATACAGGTGTGGTTCCTGAGTTAATTAAGCAATTTAAACATCCCATGTGTCAAGTAAGAAAATGCCCAGTTGATCGTTATTTTGGCTACCATGGCTAGAAAAGACATCTAAGTGACTTTAAAAGAGGTGTCTCAAAGAAGCATAGAGGGTTTAAAGGGTGTGTGTGTGTGTGTGTGTGTGTGTGTGTGTGTGTGTGTGTGTGTGTGTGTGTGTGTGTGTGTGTGTGTGTGTGTGTGTGTGTGTGTGTGTGTGTGTGTGTGTGTGTGTGTGTGTGTGTGTGTGTGTGTGTGTGTGTGTGAGTGTGTGTCTCAGTCACCAGATCTCAACCCAATTAAACACTTATGGGAGATTCTGGATCAGTGCCTGAGACAGCGTTTTACATCACCAACAACAAAACACCAAAATGAAGGAATTTCTTGTGGAAGAATAGGTTCGTATCCTTCCAATAGAGTTCCAGACACTTGTAGAATCTATGCCAAGGCTCACTGAAGCTGTTCTGTTGGCTCGTTGTGGCCCAACGCCCTATTAAGACACTATGTTGGTGTTTCCTTTATTCTGGCAGTTACCTGTATTTTAGGTTGTATAAGACCTTAGCTATATATCATTGTTACACTGTCCATATCATGTGTCATGATGTCACAACACAGTGAGCGGAGGAATAGAATCATGCATATACAGTTAATCAAAACACCCTCAGTGTGTTTACTATACAGTGTTAGAGTAGGGTGTTAGCTGGACAATAGGATCAGCTCTGAGCCTGACACCATTCTAATTAGACCCTCAGTACATCCCAAATGGCCCCCTATTCCATACATAGTGCACTACTTGTGACCAGAGCTCTATGGCCCATGTTAAAAGTAGTGCACTATATAGGGGATATGGTGCAATTTGGACACAGACATGTTTTTCCAGAGCCATAAGAGGCTTCGGCCTATAGAATGGACCCACTACAACCCACCCCATATTTACATATCATTTATTTAACAGATGCTCTCTTCCAGGGTGAGTTATCAAGCTACGGAAGGATGAAAGCATCTGCTAAACATAGTCAAGAGTTCCAACTGAGTAATAAAAGCATGAAAGTATTCACCTGTAGAACAAATACTGTTGTACTGCATCTAACGGTTGTACTCCTTGCTTTACTATGATGCTCTGGGTGAAAGTTACCCACATGGACTATGATCTATCTATGATCAACTTACTTTTCCACAATCCCAACCTTAACCATTAGATGGGACAATTGAAAGCTGACCACAGATCAGCATACAGATGTAGGATCTTCATTTGATCACTCTTTTTTTGTTGAGAAGTTTCCTTGCAAACTTGTAGTGTATTTTAATTTAAAGTTCTAAAGTTTGTTATTTCCACTTTAAAATTCAGACTTGATATAGCCCAAAGAAAAATGTATCAACCCTTACAAAAATGTGCATTATTTATAATCCACATATTAATTCAAATTTCCTGTTGCTGCAGGATTATTTCCCTGCTGTGGCAAACTAGCTGAAATGAAGATCCTACATCTGTATAAGGGTTACTTCATCCTACCCCTTTATTAATATCAGACCGAATATCTGAGCCTGAAGAATGTGTTTGATGGGCTGTGTGAGTCTGTATGCTCCCTTCCTCCCTTCATTGAAGTAATCATGTATTAAACATGGTTTTACAGGTGAACGCAAGGGCTTCACCACAGATTTCACCTGTCCAGTCCTTTCTAGTCAGTGGTTATGTCAAAGAAGGGAGGAAGGAAGGATACACTTTCAAATAATGTGGCTGTCTCTGCAGGCTGGTGTGGGGGGCGAGACCTGGGTTCGAATTCTATTTGATATCTTTTGCTCTAGCCTGCCTAAGGTGCCAGATGGGCAGGTATATCAGTTCTGGGACTATTCTATTGGTCCATTAAGCCAGACAAGGTCAAAGAAGCACAGATAACGTATCTAAAATTATTTGAAATAGAATCTGAACCCAGGTCTGATGTGGGCTCACAGGCCCATTTTCCATGAAGAGGAAGAGGCTTAGCTGGAGATAGTCCTTGGACTTGATAATTATTGGGTTGGAAATGTTAATTAGTCTTTTGGACTAATCAGAGCACGACATCTTTCAGTAGCCCTTCACACCCGTATACAGGTTCAAAATGGCAGATTTGGAACATAGTGGCTGTACAGAGCTCAGGCTCTGCCCTTCACACCCGTATGCAGGTTCAAAATGGCAGATTTGGAACATAGTGGCTGTACAGAGCTCAGGCTCTGCCCTTCACACCCGTATACAGGTTCAAAATGGCAGATTTGGAACATAGTGGCTGTACAGAGCTCAGGCTCTGCCCTTCACACCCGTATGCAGGTTCAAAATGGCAGATTTGGAACATAGTGGCTGTACAGAGCTCAGGCTCTGCGCTTCACACCCGTATGCAGGTTCAAAATGGCAGATTTGGAACATAGTGGCTGTACAGAGCTCAGGCTCTGCGCTTCACAGCTCTGTATGTGTTTTGACTGACTGCTGTTCTGAACTTGAGCAACGCACCTCCCGCTAATTGGGCAACTTTTTATTGTCTGTGTGAGGGTAAATGCTGTAAATGAAGAGGACTCGATGTATTTTGAAAGATGAGACGTTGAGGATTATAATAAATACCGCTTTGATGTCATACAGTCCAAATGTGCACTTCACATTTCTGAATAAAAAAACAAATGTCATATACAGTGTCAACGTTTATAATCACTATGTTTGATGTTCAGTTACAAGATGACATGGCATCATACCCTGGGTTGTTCTGAACAGAACGAACCAATGTTTGTTTATTGTGAGAGAAAAATTGCAGCACCTGAATGCACTCATGACATGACTCATTTCTATGTGCACCAAAATTACCATCTGTTTCTCTGAATTTAGTATTTTCTGATTTCGTTATCAACAAAATTCTGCAAAAAGTACAGAAAAGGTAAAATGCCCATAAAATCATGTTTGGATCAATGTTTGGATTCAGTCTCGTGTCAGGCGAACTGTTGTGTACTCACCTTTGGTCTAATCATTTCCCCATAATCTCCAAACTGTTCCCTTTCAATTGCTACCATGGTTATGCATTTGCTTTTCATATTTCTTCTGTAAGAAACATTTCAATTTATTCCTATCCATATAGGTCAATTCACAGGAGTGTAAAAGGTTAACATCAGTATGATGTTATTATGATTTTAAGCAGGTCCTTGTTTTTTTGCATTATATAAGTGTTCTCCTCAGTAAGCATATTTTTTTGTCTCTCAGATGTTTTGGCAATCAGCATATCAAGTAGATCCAGCTGGGGGTGGAAGTTGAATGTTAATGTTTGAATATTCAGACAGTCAGCTCAGCCTCAGTACCTGTTGAATCTCAGTCGGAGGCACTTCTAACACAAAGGAAAGAAGAGGGAGACAGTGGTCGTCTCGCCTATTACACTCCCATGTTTGTTACAGCAGCTGAATTCGTTACAGCCAACAGCGCCATTGTCAGGCTTCTCTGCCTCCCCTGCAGCCAAGCCGAGAGAAAATGGAAACCGGCATTTGAAAGGATATAGAACTGGGGCTGTTGCGGTGGCCGTATTACCGCCACACCGGCAGTCATGAGTCATGACCGCAGAAAAATTCCACGTGACTGTTGAGTCACGGTAATTTCCTCTTATGCATTCTGGACATGCGTTGGTAGCACACAACTTGCTAATGACTGTCAGGTTGCTAATGGCCTGGTACTCAGGGCTCTATTGTCCCTCCAATAGGTCCTAATGGCCTGGTACTCAGGGCTCTATTGTCCCTCCATCAGGTCCTAATGGCCGGGTACTCGGGCTCTATTGTCCCTCCATCAGGTCCTAATGGCCTGGTACTCAGGGCTCTATTGTATGGTACTCAGGGCTCTATTGTCCCTCCATCAGGTCCTAATGGCTTGGTACTCAGGGCTCTATTGTCCCTCCATCAGGTCCTAATGGCCTGGTACTAAGGGCTCTATTGTCTGGTACTCAGGGCTCTATTATCCCTCCATCAGGTCCTAATAGCCTGGTACTCAGGGCTCTATTGTCCCTCCATCAGGTCCTAATGGCCTGGTACTCAGGGCTCTATTGTCCCTCCATCAGGTCCTAATGGCCTGGTACTCAGGGCTCTATTGTCCCTTCATCAGGTCCTAATGGCCTGGTTCTCAGGGCTCTATTGTCCCTCCATCAGGTCCTAATGGCCTGGTACTCAGGGCTCTATTGTCTGGTACTCAGGGCTCTATTGTCCCTCCATCAGGTCCTAATGGCTTGGTACTCAGGGCTCTATTGTCCCTCTATCAGGTCCTAATGGCCTGGTACTAAGGGCTCTATTGTCTGGTATTCAGGGATCTATTATCCCTCCATCAGGTCCTAATAGCCTGGTACTCAGGGCTCTATTGTCCCTCCATCAGGTCCTAATAGCCTGGTACTCAGGGCTCTATTGTCCCTCCATCAGGTCCTAATGGCCTGGTACCCAGGGCTCTATTGTCCCTCTAACCACCTCTAACCACTCTGACATCAATGCAAATGCAATTCAGAATCACATCAAACACTTATCATCACAACCGTATTTTACTTATAAAACTCACCTTTCTGTGATTGATCCATTTGAAGAAAGATGTTCAGTAACAGGTTGAAACTGAGAGGAAAACATGGTCGTTATGGACGCTGTTTCAGAGCCTAACTAAATGAAATGGATAGTGCTTTCTAAGTTGATGATTCATTCAAAACACACATACGTACATACGCACAGGCCTATCTATGAGCCCAGGAAAAAAACGGAATTAAAATAACGATTGTGCCGTTATACAATACATACCCTACCGCATATTATGCACGGCAGAAAAACATTCCAAAAAACTGATTTAAGATGTCATTGGTACATAATTGGTCTAACGTACTCCAAAATGAAACAAATTCTAGTAATCGCCTTTGAGTGTGGACTGTATTATTCTGCATACTGGATGGACCTTGTGCTACCCTCCAAACCTTCTATCCATGAGTCTGGGAAAGAACGTATAGGCCAAGGCGATGCTGTTGGTTCATTGATTGTGCAGGGCGGCTTACAGAGTTAGCCTACAATTGCCTTTAACTAAAGAATATCTCACCACCGTGTGTTTCCATCTCCTCCCATCTCTCCTTCATTCCTGTCACGGATCCCTCCGGAACTGTGTCATTACGCACACCTGGTCCCAATTTCCCTGATTGTAGTTGTATAAATTTGCCCTTTGGTTTCCATTGGGCTGTCGATTATTGTTCCAATGTCTGTTTTGCCTGTGAGTACCTGTGCCTTGTTGTTTTGGCTTTCGTGCCGCTTGTTTTGCGCAGATGATTACGGGTCTCGTCCCGTGTGGTATCATTGTGCGCTTGTGTATTTAGTTGAGCTACTCCTCTTTTTTGGGGGTCTGTATACGTGTTTGTTTGGTCTTCGTCCCCGTGCTTTTACATGGCACGCTGTAATTTGGGTGAAATAAAAAAACTATTACGCATTCCTGCGCCTGTCTCCCGATCCTTCACCCAACGTGACAATTCCTTTCTCAAGCACGCAGAGAGAGGGTCTGTCAACAGTTTAATGAAATATGTTTTGTTGTGAAAACATGTTACCATCGATGTTCACAAACAGATTTAACTTGGTTTCCCAAATTAAGCACTGTGTAGTTGCAGTAACATGGTTGGAGAGCCCATGGCATACAGAGTTTGGGTGGAATATCACCTGAACCATCCCTCTGATTTGATTACAGCAAAAACATTCCACTGACATGACTGACCAGTGGCTCAATGCTATTGATAATGGCAGATAATGGCAGGTATGTGGGTGTACTATTTTTAGATTTCAGTGCAGCATTTAATTTTATTTAGTGGATCATGAAATACTTTTGACAAAATGATTGCATTATGGGTTTAGGGAGGCAGCATTGAATTGGGTACAGTCATATCTAACTAACAGGAAACAGTTAACCTATATCAATGGGTCGTTTTCTTCCCCTCGTGCTTTACCATGTGGAATAACGCAGGGCAGCTGCCTTGGGCCACTTCTTTACTTAATACAGAGTATATACCAACAATCTTCCTTATGCCTTATCTCAAGCTACTATACTTACAGATGATACAACAACTTATACAGTAAGACAATCGGTTCAACAGGTACAGCAAGGTCTACAAGTAGATATGGGAAATATCAGGGAGTGGGTTTGCTGGAACAAACTTTTTTGAACGCCAAGAAAACCAAAGTTATGTTGGTCTGTTCCACCGGGAAAAGGCCAACACAACATGGGATGCAAATAAGTATGGGGGAGTACAAATTGAGGAAGTGGCAGAAACCAAACTACTAGGTGTGCAGCTAGACAACTGCTTATCATGGTCGTCTCAAATAACTAATCTATGTAAAAAATAAAAAATATGCATGCATGATCAGAAGGATAGCTAAATATTTACCGGGAAAGATTCTTAAGCAAATAACCCAAGCATTAATTGGGAGTCAGGTGACCACTGTTCTGTGTTCTGGGAAAATGCATCAGCAAGTGAAAATAGGAGGCTGCAGATTGCACAGAATAAAGCAGCAAGGATTGCTTTAAGGTGGAGATATGATTATTCTGTTGTAGTCATGCACAATGCTCTTGGGTGCTCATTAATCAACAAGATAATACAAAAAACATGTTTCTTTCCCCCATTTAAAACGGCCAAACTCCATTCACAACAGTATTCAGTTGGTAAGAGACAGACAATACTAGGAATAGATTGTCAGTCATCTACTGTATGTGTTATCCCAGGAGAAAAGAGAAGTGGGCAAAATAACATTTAGATTCCGAGCATTAAAGAAATGGAAGAATTTAGCAAACCAGAAACGTTTCAATATATACATTCAAACAATACTTTAGAACCATTTAAATATAATAAATTGGAAGGTTGTGCAGGACCATGGTAGATGAAGGAACCAATCTTTTCAGACTGTTAGAGTATTTATCTGGTCAGTAAGGCAGGGTATTATGTCTGCTGTTTGTAACACTTTGTTATATGAGAAAATGTGATTGTATTATACATTGTATTTTAATGTTCGAGGACTCTTGGAAGATTAGTCAGAATGAGGACTAAAAGAGATCCTAATCAAATCAAATCAAATCTCTGCTGTGTCTGTGGATTACATTGTTGGACATTTCTATCTCTGTGTTGTCTTCATTCTCAATGTCAGTGGGTGAGAGTGCTTTTCCGAGATCAGGAAGTGATGCTATTGTGCGCTTTCTATTATTCTCTGTGAAGAAGACACATCTGGAGGTCATACAGTGGCCTAGCTATCCTGGTGATTTTCAATTTGATTGTAGAGATAAGGTTGATCCTCTCAGATACAGGGCCCTGCTCATTGAATGAGACCCCTGGGCAGAATAACAGACAGGGAATTTTATAGACCCTAAGTGGGTAAAGAAAAGGCTCAAAGCATGATTGTGTTTCCTCATGCAGCTTAACCTCTTGGACCCCTGGTATGTCCCTTGTAACAGAAGACACAACAGGAATGAAGCAGCTTTTTAGAAATAGTGAATACATTTTGCCTCTAATGTAAACTCACGTAAACTCGTACATCGCCTTGGTCCGTACAATTGCCCTTGCCCTTATTCTAGCAACCCAAAAACGTAATACTTCCAGATCAGCTGTAATGTCAATACCATTGTAAAGCACAATTTCTCCCCTTTCCAACAGAATCAATTACATGACCTAAACACTGCCCGTTTCTGCATAATTCAAGCAGGCAATGAGCCCCGTCGGGTCTTTTTAAAAATGGCGGGTGGGGAAGCGAAACTAATGCGTGATAGTGAGAAGGAGAGATGTCGTGTGGGAAAATGGCTTTTTTTCACTCGATCTGTCCAACTTATCACCTTATTGCCTTTAAAATGTAAATAAAACACTATAAAGAGTTTATATAATGTGTCATTACATACCTATTTGAAGGTTTGTTTCGGATTTGAATCGGGTTTTTAGGGCGGTGCTAAAGTGATCTTAGAAGTTAACAGCGGCTTTGAGAATGATGATCACATGCAATGATGACACAAAAAATGACTAGGTATCCCCCTTACCCCCGTCACTGTCCATTTCTTGTTTTTAAAGGATGAGAGAAGTGCTACACCTGGTGGAGAGAGATTGTAAGACAGAAATAGTTGCTTTATGCGTGCTGTACGTTTCGACATGACACGTCTAGATGTAACGGAGGGTCTGTTTTTTCAACTTTTCTCCAATACTATAGAGCCATTACCATGTCGATCAACGCTTGAATAGAAACCTAGTTTACACCCCCGATTTTGAAGTCAACACAGTCGCTACAGTCCCATTAGTTTTCTTTGAAGCCTCGTTTGAATGTTGCGGTTAAGCACATTTGTACGGAATGGGGTGAGTTTACGTTATATACTGTACCTTGAGTTCGTGAGCCCTTTGTAACAGAAAAAGGTGTGTGTGTGGGTGCATGTGTATTTGTGTAAGGTGGGTGCGTAATACTGCGTATGTGATTTAAACATTTACCAGTTATCTCAATCCCCAAAGACATTGCCACTCGTAGTCAAAAATTGTAGGCTATTGTATCCAGCGTTAGTGTATTGAGAGTTTGATGGGTAGTTTTTGAGAATTAGCCCTCAGTGAACATTACCAGGCTCCTCCAGTATCATTGACATTCACATTAGAGAAGTTCCACGCTTCATTTGAAAAAGTCAAAATGTCTGATTTGTCACCGTTGTTCTTCCTGTAGTGTATTCATCCAGCATGAAAATGTACACACATTGGCCTTTCCGCTGGCATTGTTATTCTAACACTCACAATCCCAACATAAGTCCCAAATGGCTCCCTTTTCCCTATTTACTACTTTTGACCAGAGCCTTATGGACCCTGGTCAAAAGTAGTCAACTATATAGGGAATAGGGTACCATTTTGGACGGAACCCCAGTCTCCTGAGGTTCAACACAATTCATTCCACTCTATTTACTTTCTCGGCAGCTGAACAAATTACAGCAGTTAGCCTTTTTTGGAGCCGAACGTGAAACTAAAACTACAAATAAATCTCCAAAACTAGGCCAATATGTGCTGCTTACTTGCTAAGTACACACTACAGAGCACATTCTGGTCATTTGTAAGCACAAACTAGCTCATAATTTGAGGAAGTCATCAGCTGGTACTAGGCACAGATGCTGAAAAAGCTGTTAGTGTTAAATGTCACCCGTGGCGGTAGCTTGTGCATCTCGTTTACGTGGGTGAGGTGTATTTTTTTGACCTTACACGTAACCCCTGGATAACAAGACGTCATTCTCCTTCCGTCTTCCATCTATTTACCTCCTAATGCCCTTGCTTCCCCTCTGCAGTGAAGAAAAAAACACCCATGATATTAAACCCCTCTCATATTCTTCCAGTTGGAGATGAGCCAGTAAACCATTTTGTGCTAAAAATAGTTTCCCTGATGAAGCACCTGCATGCAGGATCAGGATGCTGCTTCTACTGCTGCCTTGGCAGTTGCTGTCTCCTCCTGTGTTACTCTGCTGTCTATTCTCCCATGCAGCACGTCTGGCCCTCCCTCCCTCTTGTCGCTCCCTCCCTCCCCCTCAGAAATGCTGCAATGCGTCTCCCATAGCCAAGAGTGGGTCAGTGTAACTCAGCCAGCGGCAACATAGCTAGCTAGCTTAGCATCCCCATGGCAACAGCCAATGGGGTTTGCAGGCTGCAGTTAATCAGGCTTTTGCAATATTGTTGTTGTTTACGTGGCATGGAAGAGAATGTTTAAGACATTAACAGAGAGGAAATAGGATGGCGAGTGAGGGGACCTTGGAGGGAGGGGAAGCCTGTGTATGGCTCACAGTGTTAGTCTGCAGCTAATTGTGTTTGACTAATGCTACAAGCCCAGATGTTGTATTATCAGTAATCGGTTTCAGCCATGTTTTCATACAGTCCCAGCGTTTTGCTGTTTTTGTTAATTGGCTTGTCTAATATGCGAAATTCACAGACAGCCCTGTCTGCCGTAATGCCGCTGTAGACTTGCAGTGCACCCTGGAAGTGTCCCTGTCAGACACTGTAGGAACACTCATCTTATAGCAAGAATAATAATCATCGTCATCATCATCATAATCATAATAATCACAATAATTATTATAATAATAATAGTAATACTACTACTACTAATAATAACAATAATGATGGGCCACAATACTTATGGCGTCTACGCTTCCAATAATATTAAAGCACGGTTGCAGAGGATCATTCTGATCCATGTTCTCTGGTTTTGTACTGTCATTTGACTAAGTTACTCATGACTGCAGTACATTTCTAGCTATCTCCTTATCATGGAAAACATGAGGTCTCACATGTTAAACTGCTGGTCATGTTCCTTAATGGACCCTCAATGCTTAAGGCTTATCACATCACCACATAATACAATTCCTCAATTATAAGTCTAGTCTATTTTCACATGCAGCATTCTAAGCAGTATTATAGTGAACAGTGGTGCAGGGGAGCGAACCCAGGTCACTGGCGAGAAAGGCAAACACCCTACCCATTGCATCATTAGGGTTAAGCCACTTGGTGGGAATTGTAACATGCCTTATGTAGCGAGGATTGTTACAATATTTAGTATTTCCACGCACAGAAATATTGTAGGAACTGCGACTACTGACTGAACTGTTGTTTTAGTTGTTTAATCATTCTTATCCCTGTGTTTTGTTGTGTTTGTTTCCTCTCCAGGACAGAGGACCCTGCAGTACAAGAGTGATGTCCTTGAGACAGTTGTGTTGGTGAACCCGTCAGAGGAAACTACTGCTTCAGAGGTAGGTGTGACCCAGACATACCTGACAACTGAGGGCTTTTGCCTTCACAGAAACCACCTTTATACACAACATATGGTACGGTTGATGTTTCTCAATGGAAACCTTTTTTGAAAAGATACTGCTTACTGATGAGGTCAATCAACTGTGATGATAATCCACTAATGTCATTTATTCTTCTATTTGTCCCTCTCCTCCTCCCGTCCAGATCCGTTCTCTGGTCACTGACTCTGCTGGACACAAGCTACTAGTCCTAAGTGGCCAGAGCTCTGAGCAGGGAGGTGACATCACACTGCAGGGTGGAGCCTTCACCTGGAGACACTTCTCTGACATCATCTCTGATCCTGGAGTAAGATCAACTGTTCATCTTTACTTTACTATAAGTTTACGTTACACTGTATAGACTATACTGTTTAGTTACTCTGTTGTTATGTTAGTAGTATCCAGACTTGACTCTCTCAATCAATATGTGTGATTCTTTTATTTTAGGGATGGGTTGATTCATTTAAATATGTTCTTGTTATATGCTCAAATAAAATATTGTTTTGATGAATAGGTATACTTGCTATTAAAATATGTTTCTTTACATAAGCTATGTCTAACAGTATGTTTATGTTGTGTTATGGTCCGACCTCCAGGTGACTGAGGTCCTGTCCAACTCAGCATCGGACCAGCGGCCCAGGCTAACAGTATCGTGCCTGGGAGACGGGGGCTGGAGCTCACTGGGCCACAGCCAGGAGCAGCAGCACCTCCAGAACCTTCTGGAATACCGCCTAAACCCTGAGCCCACGCTTCCCGACATGGAGGGAGTCGCGGAGTTCACAGAGTACGTCTCGGAGACGGTGGACGTCCCGTCACCCTTTGACAACCTGGAACCGCCCACCTCGGGTGGTTTCCTGAAGCTATCCAAGCCCTGCTGCTACATCTTCCCCGGAGGGAGGGGTGACTCTGCCCTGTTCGCCGTGAACGGATTCAACATCCTGGTGGATGGAGGGTCCGAACGCAGGTCCTGTTTCTGGAAGCTGGTCAGGCACTTGGACAGGATAGACTCAGTCCTGCTGACCCACATTGGGGCGGACAACCTCCCAGGCATCAACGGGCTGCTCCAGAGGAAGATCGCTGAGCAGGAGGAGGAGCAGTCCCAGGGATCTGGCGGATCCAACACATACGGGGACTGGATGAAGAACCTGATCTCGCCCGAGCTCGGTGTGGTGTTCTTCAACGTCCCCGAGAAGCTACGAATGCCTGAGTCCACGCTAAAGGTCAAACGGAGCATCGAGGAGGCATCCCTCACACTGCAGTATCTCAACAAGCTTGGCATCAAGTCAGAACCTCTTTACAGGGTCGTTAGCAACACCATTGAGCCCATCACGCTTTTCCACAAGCTGGGCGTTGGCAAGCTAGACATGTACATTCTGAACCCTGTGAAGGAAAGCAAGGAGATGCAGTTCCTTATGCAGAAGTGGGCTGGGAACAGTAAGGCCAAGACTGGGATTGTGATGTCCAATGGCAAAGAAGGAGAAATATCCGTCCCTTACTTGACCTCAGTAACAGCTCTTATCGTATGGATCCCGCATAGTCCAACAGAGAAGATAGTCAGGGTGCTGTTCCCTGGAAATGCACCGCAGAACAAAATCTTGGAGGGGCTTGAAAAGCTGAAGCACCTGGACTTCCTGCGCTACCCAGTAGCCACTCAGAAAGACATATCCTCTGGGGCCCCGCCTCCAATCATAAAACAAACAAAGATGAGATCAAGAACAGAAAGCAAGGAGAGCCTGAAATCTTCCACCAAAACACAGTTGGCCTCAAAAGCCAGCAAGAAGGAAGCTAAAGGGCATGAAGAGGAGTCCAAGAATGACTCGGCTAAAGAGAACAAAATTGAAAAGAAAGAGGAGAAGAAGGAGAAGAAGGTGAAGAGTGAGAGCGCCAAAGCTACCAAAGCCACCAAAGCCACCAAACAACAACAAAACAGTGAGGCAGTACCCGAAGCAGCCAAACTGGAGAGAAAGAAGCTGTCCAAGGAGAAAACACTGAGGAAACACTCCAAGGAACAACCATCTAAGATGGAGGAGAAAAAGGACAAAGAGAAGAAAGAGATCAGTAAAGTAAAGAAAGAGGACAACAAACGCGAAGTGAAGAAAGATGATACTGCTAAAAAAGAGGAGAAAAAAGAAACAAAAGCAGTGAAGGAGGAGAAAAAGAAGGATCTGAGTAAGCCAGAGCTGAGGAAGATCACCAAGCCAGACCTGAAACCCTTTACCCCAGAAGTCAGGAAAACCCTCCATAAGGCAAACAAGACACAGGCCAAACCCAAGACGGACAAGACTGACAAAAACATAACAGCCAAACCGGTCAAAGAGAAAACAGCTGAGAAAAAGTCTGTCCCAAAGAAAGCCCCCCCAAAATCCACTGCTGCTTTGGCAGACGGGTCCGTTGTATCCTCTCCAGAAGACCTCACCAAGGACTTCGAAGCTTTAAAACGAGATGAGCTCTCGAAGCTAGGGAGTGAACCCATTCAGAATGATGTCATGTCTGGAAGTCCAGCTTTCACAGACTCCAAACTCCCTGATGAGGGAATAACAACTAAATCCCCAGCCAATCTTGGAGAGAAGTTTGAGGATGAGGGTGCTGACATGGATGATGGTGATGATGATGGGGAAGAGTACAATAAAGAGAGTGATGTACTAAAGAAAGGTGCAGATGTCGGAAAATGGCAGGACATTAAAAGAAATGCTGGCATGGATAGGAAATATGAGGATGAAATGGAGAAAGACGACGACGACTACTCTACTAAGGGAGACATGAATTCGAAGAAGAGTGTCAGCTCAGAAGAGGAGGGTGACGTTATCGAAAAAGCAGATCTGGAGGGAATTGAGGATTATGAGGATAAATACAACTCAGAAAAAGATAAAAAAGAATGGGACACCAAGTCAACCGACTTTAAATCGTTTTCAACCGCAGTCGCCTCTGGACAAACCACTACCGCTGCCTCTGAGCAAGTGTCCTTCATCCAAGATGAGACTATTCCCGCTTATTCCGAAACGGAACAGACCATCTCCGATGAGGAGATCCATGAAGAACCCGAGGACAGGATCCCACACCTCCGCTACGACGTTGCTTCCTGTGACATCACCGTTCCCGACGTTCCAGGATCCTTTGACTCTGTGTATGGTGTTAGGGAGATGAGAGCCTCGGCTACGTCTGACGCCTCAGACTTCAAAGCCAAAGGCTTTGTGGGAAGACATGACCCAGTGTTGGCAGCCTATACAAGCATCATCACAGCTCCGCTCGCCGAGGAAGAGCACATCTCCTCAGCCACGTCCATCACAGAGTACGATAAACTGTCCTCGTTCGCCACTTCCATGGCGGACGACCAGTCCATCGCATCTGTGACCGCCCCGCAGACAGAGACAGAGACAGGGAGGAGCTCTCTTCACCTGGACACGGTCAATAGCATCCCCTACCGCACCGAGGCCACTCACGGGAAGGACTACCTCCACTCGGCTGGAACCATCTCTCCCACCTCCTCCCTGGAGGAGGACAAGAACTTCAGTTCTCCTCCTTCAAAGGAGTACCAGCCTTTTGTTACCGAGATGGAGGCTGGGAGGAAGACCAAACCCGTCCATGAGGAGTATGACGAAGAGGACGATGAAGACGAGGACCAGACTCCCAACGTTGATATCCCCTTGGGGAAACTCCAAGAGGGCTACGAGCAGGCGACGGCAGCCATGTTGCTCCAGGACAAGGATAAATCCCCCTCCACTGCCTTTGCACCTCCCTCTCCTCCCTCTTTCTCCAGCGGGTTTAAGCCTAGTACCATGTTTGAAGGTGAAGAGAGATGTCTTAGCCCAGGCGACAGCACCGGGAAGCTGGCCTCACCCACCCAGTCGGTCCCCATCAGCAGTGGCTACTCCCCCACAGAGGAGAAGAAAAACAACAAAATGGACAACACTGAAACTGAGCTCCATAAAATGGGGCTTTCTGGTGACAAGACCCCCTTTGAAGAATCAGATGAGGATGATGATGATGATGACTATTATGAGAAAAGGGATCTCAAACCCTGTGTTAAAGCTAAGTATTTGGAACAGAAGGAGGGTAGGTTCTTGGACGATGAATCACCTCAAGAAGAGAAGTTGTCTGAGAGGGACAAAGGACTAGCAGAGGATGACATCAAGTCCAAGTATCTGCAGAATAAACCGGGGTTGACAGACGAGACACAGTTCTCTGGTTACATGGAGCAAACAACCAAACCCCAGATCATGCATTCCGACGAGCAAGACGAGGTGGAGGAAGATGATGAAGATGATGTTGTTCAACCAAGTGGAACAGGGTCTAGAGCTTTATCAGTAGAGCAAAGTAAATTGGACTCTGAAGATGACAAAAAGGATGCAGCATTATCCAGAAAAAAGAACCATGTAACTTTGAAAGAGCCAGAGAAAAGTGTCCAGTTCAATCTGTATGACTTCCCGGAGCGAGAGGGAAGAGAGAAACGCTCAGAAGAAGAAATAAGACAGGACACCCCATATGTACACGGCAAGACTTTCTCTTACAGTGATATCTATGACAACAAAACCAGTTATCAGAAGGACCAGTCAGAAAAAATGGGGAAGGACAGTATGAAGGAGATGGACACACAGAAAAAGGACTCCGCTTTCCCCTCAGACAAGGAGGGTTTCACTAGCTCTCATGGAAAATATGTATCTTCCTCCTCCTCTTCCTCTTCCCCCTTTCCATGGCTCCATGGCTCTGAATCAATAGAGAAGATAAGTGAACCACGTGGATACAGCAGAGAGAGCAGATTCCCATCAATGGCTGATAGACCAGAGGCTTCAACCACATCCTTATCATCAGAGAGAGACTCCTCCCCTTATAAAGTTCACAGTGATTACACCTCTGTAACAGGTAGTGCTGCAGCCAAACCCTCTTCAATGAGCTACCATGACAAAGAGGTGGAACTGGAGATAGACATGAGGAAGCTAACAGCCAGGGATGAGGAAGACTACGATGATTATGATGAAGAAGATGATGAAGAAGAGGATGAGGACGATGAAGAGGAGGATGCTATTGACTCAGACATGGAGAAAGGTGCCAAAGAGAAATCGGAAAAGGAAGTAAAAAGTCCATTCATCGATGGTGTGAGCTCAAAACAGCCCCAGTTTATGGTTTCGATGGCTGGCTACGGTTACAACAGTCAGACAAAGCCGACTTCACCAGACAGCATGAGCACAGAAGAGCCAGAGTTTATGGTTTCCATGGCCGGCTATGGTTACAACAGTCAGGCAAAACCGACTTCACCAGACTGTGTGAGCTCAAAAGAGACAGATTTCACAGACTCCAAACTCCCTGATGAGGGGATAACAACTAAATCCCCAGCCAAACTTGGAGAGACGTTTGAGGACGAGGGTGCCGACATGGATGATGATGAGGATGATGAGGAGGAGTACAACAAAGAGAGGGATGTACTAAAGAAATGTGCAGATGGTTACAGTAGTCAGGCAAAGCCGACTTCACCAGACTGCTTGAGCTCGAAAGAGCCAGAGTTTATGGTTTCCATGGCCGGCTATGGTTACAACAGCCAGGCGAAGCCGACTTCACCAGACGGAATGAGCTCAAAAGAGACAGATTTCACAGACTCCAAACTCCCTGATGAGGTGATAACAACTAAATCCCCAGCCAAACTTGGAGAGAAGTCTGAGGATGAGGGTGCCGACATGGATGATGATGACGATGATGACGATGATGAGGAGTACAATAAAGAGCGTGACACACACAGCCAGGCAAAGCCGATTTCATCAGACGGCATGAGCTCGAATGAGCCAGAGTTTATGGTTTCCATGGCAGGCCACGGTTACAACAGCCAGGCGAAGCCGACTACGCCACCTTCTTCCACCACCTGCAAAGGTGACATGGGCGCCACAGCGTTCTCTGGGTACTCCTCTGGGTTTGATTATACTTATGGTGGGGAGAAAGACACATTTCAGTCCAGCCAGATGAAGGACAAAGAGGGAAAAGATGACTATTTCCACAGTGAGAGAGCTGACGGTGGTAAGAAAACAGGAGACACAGTAGGAGTCTCATCAGGCTTCCACTACACCACCACCTCTGCCACGGCATATTCGTCCTCCTCTTCCTACAGCTACTCCTCCTCTACGTCCGGTCCGTCACTCTCCACCAGCCGGCAGTTTGGCGAGGAGCTGGAGACCCCAGCCAACGCCTCCGACCACATCTTCAAACACGATACAGACAGTGCCGGCTTCGAGTACTCCTCCTTTAAAGATGAACACGGCTCCTTTAAAGATGAACATGCCTCCTTTAAAGATGAACACATCTCCTTTAAAGATGAACACGGCTCCTTTAAAGATGAACACGCCTCCTTTAAAGATGAACACGCCTCCTTTAAAGATGAACACATCTCCTTTAAAGATGAACACGGCTCCTTTAAAGATGAACACGCCTCCTTTAAAGATGAACACACCTCCTTTAAAGATGAACACGGCTCCTTTAAAGATGAACACGCCTCCTTTAAAGATGAACACGCCTCCTTTAAAGACAAACACGCTTCCTTTAAAGATGAACACTCCTCCTTTAAAGAGGAACACTCCCCGGCCATGGACTCCTCCCCCTTTTCCAGTTCCTGCGGGATGGTTAAGAACGAGTACCTGGAGGTTTCGGAGAAGCAGATGACGATGGCCACCACCACCACCGCAGAATCCACCTCCAGGCTGGCCCGCTTCTCTCCTCACAGCCCCTTTGAGGAGATCAAACCTTTCCACTCACACTCCTCCGCTTCCTCCTCGGAAGACAAAAAGGAGCATGTTGCCTCGATGGAAGGAAGTGTTGTGAACAAAAGCCCCCAGTCGGACTGCTTCTATAAACCGGAATGGGCGGATGAGTCCAAGCTGCAGGCTGCAGGGGGTTATGGGCCTTTCTCCCAGTCACCCAAGGAGAAGGATGCCATCGCCATGGGTTTGTTTGGTGTCACCTCGTCCCCACGGCCTGACTCAACAGGCAAACATTACTTTGAAAACTCTGACAGTACTGAGGAAGAGGATGACGAGGAAGGTTACATGCGTGAGATGGGCCTGTCCTTCTCCGAAAAACACGGCAGCAGCATCACCACTTCAGGTAAGATAGATGGCGCTGGTCTCCCTGATGTGCTCACCTCGTACATACCCTCCTCTCTGCTACCCACCAAGCCAGACACAGTCAATGGTCCCATGGAGGTCAGCAGCATGAGCTCCCCCATCAGTGCAGGGCCGGCAGCCAGCTGCGTGAGCCCAGGTCTGGGTACAGCTGAGGAGAAAAAGGTGAGGGGCTCCTATGAGTGGAACATGCAGAAGCCCCAGATGGACATGGTTCCTGGCGACTCCCCGCCTCATTACCGCCACGAGGACGAGTTTGAGGAGGAATGCGAAATGGAACCTGAGTGCCCCGCCCGCCCGCTCTCCCTCTCCTCCACTGATCACACCTTCGGCTCCCCCTTCTCCACGGAGGCGTCGTGCCGAGGAGAAGCAGGAGGAAGAGATGATGATGATGACAGCGACCTGGAACTCCCTCCTGAAATGGGCGCCTCCTCCTCCACGTCCTCCTCCAAAGCCTCCCCTGGCTACTCCTCCTCGGAACACAGGCACCGCAAGGGAGACCTCTCGCCCTCCTTCATCAATCCCAGTATGCAACAGCAGTCCAGCGATGAGGAAGACGAGGAGCGGGGACGCAGGAGCGACCAATCGCAGGAAGGGGACGAACATGACCTGTCAGTCAAGAAGAGAGCCAACAAACAGCCCCACCACCCCCACTTCCAGGGCGGCTCGGTCCCCCACGCCGGGACGGCTGGGCTGGGGTTAGCCAGAGAAGACACCCCCCCAACCTCCGACAGCGAGTCTATACCGTCGCAGTCAGATTCAGACGTTCCCCCAGGGACAAAGGAGTGCCCCTTCATCACGGGCAACAGCAACATGGACTCGGACGAGGACACTGAGTACCTGCCTGTGGATAAGTTCTCCACGATGGGAGGGGGCCACCATCACTCCTCTTCCTCCTCCTCCTCCAGGATTAGCCCCCGGGACCCCCCTCCCGCCCCCCTCATGGACCCCTTCCCCAACCCCCCTCACCCCGACGTCTGCATGGTGGACCCCGACGCTCTGGCCAATGACCAGAACCGGGCAACCTCAGAGTCGCCCCTCAAGAAGGACCCCAAGATGAAAGGCGTGCGGAAGACAGGGAAACCCAAGTCGGCATCTCCGGCTCGCCGCAAGCGGTCCCCCATGCCAGTGAAGCAGTTGCCATCCCCTCGCAGCGCCTCGCTGAAGAAGAAGGAGACAGAGAAGAGCTTGAGGATGTCCCATCTGTCAGACGGACAGGGCTCCA
Organism: Oncorhynchus clarkii lewisi; assembly: GCF_045791955.1. Lineage (NCBI taxonomy): Eukaryota > Metazoa > Chordata > Actinopteri > Salmoniformes > Salmonidae > Oncorhynchus > Oncorhynchus clarkii. Next base: position 32,256,933 of record NC_092172.1, on the reverse strand, counting down.
GAGACGATGACCTCTCCAGGTCCAGCTACAACGCCGGCAGGGTGGCCAACGGAGTTAAGAGCACCTCAGGTAACAGTATATTACAGTATATTTATTCAACAATCGTATTATTATGTTATGCATAAAATGACTAGTAGTATACAGCACAGTGCATTACACATTGCACAACATAGCACAAACAGATCTGGGACCAGGCTAAGTCAAGGCTGCTAGGCTGTGGAAAGTGATTGAGGAAAGGAGGGGAGAGAGAGGAAATAAACAGTTGGAGCAGAGTTTAAACCAGCGACCTTGTGGAAAGCATCAAATTGCATGGAAACATCTTTCCTTCCCCCTAGGCTCTCAGAGGTCCAGTTCCGTGGTTCCCCAAGGCCCTCCTATCTACGTAGACTTGGCCTACATCCCCAACCACTGCAGTTCTAAGAACGTGGACCAGGAGTTCTTCAAACGCGTCCGCTCTGCATACTACGTGGTGAGCGGGAACGATGTGGGCAATGACGAGCCCAGCCGAGTGGTCCTGGATGCTCTACTGGAGGGCAAAGCCCAGTGGGGATCCAACCTACAGGTAACAAATCACTACCATAGAATTAGATGGAGCTCAATCATTCAGTTGATGGATCAATACATCACCTGTGCATGACATTCACTCCCTATGCATCTTAATGAACTAACTAACTAGCACACCTGACTACCTGTGGCGCTCAACTCAAACAGCGGAGTGTAGCCTACTGTTGCTCCTTGCAAATTAATTCAAAGCCTCTAATTTATTACTCAGGATGGAACCAGTGCTACTATTTCTGCCATGTAATGGTGTTGTTAAAACAATCAGACAACCCCATAGTAGAATAGTTGACCTATTTACCTGGACGGCTTGTTGTTGTGTGTTCTATGCGGGAGAAATATTCCTCTCGATGAGCATTTAAGTTGCGAGAGCCATAGGGAGGGAAACGTATTCTGACAAGCAGTCAATGCACAACCATTGTTAATGCAAGCGTGGGGAAAACACTTCAGAAAGCAGTTTGGGCTTTTGTTTAAAGAGAGGGGAATCCCAGCTTTCCATTGCTGCCACATTTATTTCCCTACTCCCACAATTGCCAGTGTGGCATCATTTAAAAAATGCAGTTACAACCTGAGTTTCAAGCATGGTTTAGGCACAGCTGTGCAACAGAGCTCGTATGGTTTAGGCACAGCTGTGCAACAGAGCTCTTAAAGGGGCAATGACATACTTTGCAATAGAAACCAAGAAATAAAACAGATTTTTCCGATTTAATAATAATGAATAATTATTAACAATAATTATAAATAATAATAATATCAATCAGGATGTTGTGTCCAATGGGGTAAATACAGATGATAAACCCCATACTTCAGCCTATGTATGTGTAGACACTATGCTGCATCAGGTGGGCCACAGGTGATAAAGCTTATTGTTAATAGCACATCTGGTAATATAGACCAAGGGACAGGACCTTTTATAGGCCTGCAGATCAAGGGGACTAGAATTGATCAAACTCGTAGTTTAATACATGTTCAAAATTATCCTCTTTCCATAAAAGCACGATGGTCATGACTTTTTTCATGAAAGGGGAAATGAACTTGGCCCCAGACAATCCATCTGAGATGGACTTCAGTTTCAGTCATGGGATTTTTTTGTCTGCTTTAACACCTGATTAAATCACCATCTCCCATCTTTCCCCCTACTCCTTTTCATCTCTCCCTTCTCTCTCTAATGCTCTCCCCATCTTCTTCTCCTCTGATTTTCCTCCTTTCTTCCTCCTACCTCTATCCATTACCTCAATCTCTCTGCCTCTCACTCTCTCTCTTGCAGGTGACGTTGATTCCCACCCATGACACAGATGTGACTCGGGAGTGGTACCAGCAAACCCATGAACGGCAACAGGAGCTAAACATCATGGTCCTGGCCTCCAGCAGCACCGTGGTCATGCAGGATGAGTCTTTCCCCGCCTGCAAGATCGAATTTTAAGCCCCACCCCCCTCTCTTCCCCTCTGTAATGGGACAACACACAGCTCCCCTGGTTCAGTCTGTCTGTTTAAATATTTTGGATCTGCCTTTTCTAGGGATTTATTTCTTACGGTAAATCATAACAGTACATCTCAAATTACACCCTATTGGTCTTATAGCTACCATCTCTGGTCTAAAGTAGTGCACTGGACTGTATGTGGAGTAGGGTGTCATTTTAGACACAGAGATATTCAACAACCACACGTTTGATTATGGTTAGTGTCATTGTTTGTATTATAAAGGTGCTCTTCAGACTTTAATGCTCCTCTACTATAATTATAAGGTTTATTCAAGGAAACAAGTATGGTTGTGCATACGGTAGAAATCCAGGCAAAATGTCCACGCAATGGTTACTGTTTCCTTCAAGTTAAGACAGATTTTCTTCTAATAGGCATAACTCATTCACAAGTATGCCCTATTATAATGTTAGAGTCATCAACAACAGACTTAATCTTTGTTTAAAGAAGTTACAACATCAAAACACATTTTGTACTTTAGTGTTTATATGTTTTGTAGAACTGAATACACCATGCTAATGCCAATGGTACTTTTCTCATCCACGTGCCACTCATTGAACTTTGTGCCTAATATTGACACATTGACATAGATGATATTCTAAGTAGATTGTCTCTAAGAGTCTTTTAGATGTTGAATAATTATGTTTGTAGTAGAATAGGGTGGAAAAAACAAATGGAGTCATACTCAAAGGTTTTGTGTGTGCCATTCAGTTTTCATGTCACTTCTGCAAGGTGAAATTCACTTTGAATGGATTTCTCAAGCGCCATACTGCGTACAGTAAATCATAACTATCAGTGTTGTCTGGTTGTAAAGTGAAGTCTTTTGAGAATGTTCCCAGCTAGAACACATCCGGATCTGTTGAACAGGGCTGGTGTATTTTGTACAATATACAACATGCACAGTAGATTACCCTTGCATTTATTTTCCAAGCTTGCATCCACAAAAATATCTTGGACCAAGCCAACGTATGCTATTGTGTGAAAGGAAAGGAGAATACTCTCATTGCAACATTTTCATGACTGTATGTCAGGTTGCAATGTTGCTACATTCAATGTACTACTTCCTCGTCATAGCATTTATACGCATGTATAACATACTGTAAGCATTACACATTGGCTTGGAATAGTGTGGCTTTTTAAATGACAAATAGCTTAAGCAGCTTGTTTGTGTTCATGAACTCATTGATAGAAAGGAGGCTGTCAGGTTAAAAGATGTTACACAACGTAAAGACAACAACCCTCCGCTATTTAACTGCAGAGCTACAGAGCGACACTGTCTGGGAACTGGAGTAGGTCCACACTTTGGGAAGGTATCACAGATCATATGATTATTCTCACATTTAGTATTGACCCTTTAAGAGACATGGGTGTGATTTGGGATTTGTGTAAGGTGAAGATAGTGTAGACTAGTGGTATGTACTCCAGCTATGACCATCATGGTATCGTCCCAAACGGCACCCTATTCCCTATGTAGTGTACTTCTTTTGACCAGAGCCTTACGGTAGTGTACTGTATAGGGAATAGGGTGCCATTTGGAGCAGTCATACCTAACCTGGTTATGACTACAGCAATAGGACCATGTGGTTGTGAGCTCATGGCCCATCATCTGTACAGGGTAATAGTTTGATTGAGTGTCTGAAGACTTGTCTGTAAGGTGTTTGCGCCGTGCATTAAGACCACGTTGATGAAACGTTGATGAACATTGTGGGGCGGTTCCATAGATGATAGAGGTTTGACTGTCACCCACATGTGCCTTTCTGTCCTGTCGTATGTTCAAGGAAGACTCAGATGCTTGAAATGGCCCTTGTGGCAAAGCCATAGATATTCAGTGTTCGGCAAACACCGTTTCAGTCTCAGAATTTGAACGAACGCCATGTTGGCACTGAAAGCTTCAAGATGCAGATTAGAATGTTCTCATCATGGCATGTTTGGTGCAGACATGGAGGATGGGTTGCCATGGTAAAGTAGTGGCTAGGTGGGCAGGTCAGTGTTGTAGTATGATCACTAAACTAAAAGCAAAGGTCCAAAAATATGATTTGCACATCCTACTTAGCAAACTAACATGGTTCGTTTACCAGTCAGTGATCACAGGGTCTGATATTCTCTGTCGGCGATAGTGAACATGAAGCACAAATTATCAAACAACTTAACAAGAACCAACTGTGATCAAACCCTTATTCTAAGAACTTTTAGGCCTACTCATATGAAAATACTCTAATTTGGGATTTCTACCAATTGTGTTTATGTTCTTTAACACAAAAGCAGTCATTTTTAATCAGAAAAAGAGAGAGTTTTGTTGGAAATGTGAACTCACAGACAGACGTATTATTTTCTTCATCCTTATGATGCCCATGGAAAGGGAAATAGGTGTTCTGCTCTAGGGCTGTTTTAGAATCCTTAGCTTTGGGACCAGAGGCCAAAAGGTTTTTGCTCTACCACATTCACCTTGACTCAATGCCTTGGAATGTTTTTAAAGACAAAATGTACAATTTGCTTTTGATTTTATGTGATTATAGTCAGTGTGTCTAGAATGTAATTTTCAGTGTTATTTAAGATGGGTTTTCATTTGTGTGCACAGTTTAATTGTATCCTTTAGTTTTACTGTGAATTGGGACTAACTAAGTAGATTGTTAGAAACTAACTGTTAGAAAACGAGACAAAGAGACATGTTTTAATTCCATTTTATTGCATCATGACATTGAGTTGAGGCTTACAAAGAACAAATTATAACATGCCTTGTTCGAGGGTCTAGACAAATTGTACCATTGCGCAATCTTTGAGGCCAATCAGAATATTCAGCAATGTATTCCAGTTTTTCTGAGACACATATGGCACACACACGTAAGTAATATCATAGAGACAAAGAAAATAGAATGAATTGTCAAATACTTTCAGTAAACATGCTTTGAATCCTGCAATGTCTTTTTCTTCTCGTTGCCGATGCTCAAATGTACCGGACCATGTAGATTATCAGAGAGAGTAGTTCTGAGACAGAACTGCTCTGTCTGTTAACCAGGCTGCGATAACAATACTGAGAGGTTTAACCAGGTTAGTTCTGAGACAGAACTGCTCTGTCTGTTAACCAGGCTAGTTCTGAGACAGAACTGCTCTGTCTGTTAACCAGGCTGCGATAACAATACTGAGAGGTTTAACCAGGTTAGTTCTGAGACAGAACTGCTCTGTCTGTTAACCAGGCTAGTTCTGAGACAGAACTGCTCTGTCTGTTAACCAGGCTGCGATAACAATACTGAGAGGTTTAACCAGGTTAGTTCTGAGACAGAACTGCTCTGTCTGTTAACCAGGCTAGTTCTGAGACAGAACTGATCTGTCTGTTAACCAGGCTGCGATAACAATACTGAGAGGTTTAACCAGGTTAGTTCTGAGACAGAACTGCTCTGTCTGTTAACCAGGCTGCGATAACAATACTGAGAGGTTTAACCAGGCTAGTTCTGAGACAGAACTGCTCTGTCTGTTAACCAGGCTGCGATAACAATACTGAGAGGTTTAACCAGGCTAGTTCTGAGACAGAACTGCTCTGTCTGTTAACCAGGCTGCGATAACAATACTGAGAGGTTTAACCAGGCTAGTTCTGAGACAGAACTGCTCTGTCTGTTAACCAGGCTGCGATAACAATACTGAGAGCAGCGTTCCGTCTGGTTTAACCAGGCTAGTTCTGAGTGATCCAGCTGATCCGAATGTGAAGAAGCAGATTAACCTTTACGTTCTCCGTGGAGGACATTGATATCTTGGTTGCCTTGGTGACATACTAGTTAGTAGTTGTATATATTTCTGCTCCATCAACTCAAAAGGGTTGTCAGTCAAAGTCAGACTGTCTCCTCTATTGTGTGTGAATACAGTGCATATCAAACTTATTTTTAGGGCAGAATGTCTGTTATTTTATTTCCTTACTCTTGTCTGAAGTCTGTCTATTTCTAATGGTTGCCCTGAGAAACGAGGGGAATTAATTAGTCAGCGATTGATTAAAGAAAACTGGACAAGTTCTACATTTTAAGAGACTGATTTTTGACCGTACAGGTAACTAACTGTCTTACTAACAGTCAAAGGGAAACGAACATGCCTGCTATATTGTTTAGCTGAGAGAACATTCTGTATAACAAATAGTGGATCATTTTCCAGTGCTTGCAATTGTCTTTCATGTAGAGAATGGGATTCAGAACAACAGTATCCCTTTATATCTCAGCAACTATATGAGAAGATGCTCAATCTTCTTGTGCTGTAATTTAACCAGTTTTCCTGTGGTCTTAACAGAGACATCAACTGTTAACTCATGTCAGCGTCATTCTGAAGACTAGAATTAACATTGTATTCATAGACATACACAAACCACAACACACAAAACTGACTGCCAGATAGTGACTCGGATCACTATATCAATACATTTTATATCTAGGGTATTTATAATGGTTCACACAGTGAATTTTTCCAAATAAAAAAAACTAACAGAACAAAAACAGTAACAATGTATTGTGCAAAAATAATAATTCAGTTGAATTCTCCAAAACTCCTCAGAATCCTGATGTAGAAAATCCTCATGAAGACTGTCCATCATTCCAATAAACTCTGCTTGTCTGTGCATGCTACCTTATTGGTTCTAATCCTGTAGGTAATAGTTTAAAAATGAATAAAATAGCCTTTCTATTTTAAAAGATGCATATTTATAAAGCTAACTGTGGATGGTATGGGGAAGGCTGGTGCAAGGCCGTCGTCTTGCCTCCACTGGCTGTGCTGGAAGGAAGGCGTTGGGATCGCTTTCCTCTTTCTTTTTGCAAGCTTCATGACTGTTCTTAAATCTTTTGTTTTAAGTGCAATATACTTCTCTATCTTTAGGAACATAGAACTTCAGCAGATTTATTGTCAAAGGGGGAAAGTGTGGTGATCATCAATAAAACATGTATTGAAGAATACAAAAAGCCTCAACTGTGTCTGATTTCAGGTAACTTCTGAAATGAGTGCCTGGATACCTTGGCAGTAGCTAATGAGGATCCATAATAAATACAAATGTTGAATTCAATGCCTAGGTTTACCTCCACTGTACTCACATCCTACCATACCCTTTTCAGTACATTATGCCCTAAATCTATTCTACCACGCCCAGAAATCTGCTCCTTTTATTCTCTGTTCCCAACGCACTAGACGACCAGTTCTTATAGCCTTTAGCCATACCCTTATGCTACTCCTCCTCTGGTGATGTAGAGGTTAACCCAGGTCCTGTAACTCCCAGTACTACACCTATTCCCCAGGCGCTCTCATTTGTTGACTTCTGTAACCGCAAAAGCCTTGGTTTCATGCATGTTAACATCAGAAGCGTCCTCCCTAAGTTTGTTTTGTTCACTGCTTTAGCACACTCCACCAACCCGGATGTCCTTGCCTGGTCTGAATCCTGGCTTAGGAAGGCCACCAAAAATTCTGAAATTTTCATCCCCAACTACAACATTTTCCATCAAGATAGAACTGGTAAAGGGGGCGGAGTTGCAATCTACTGCAGAGATAGCCTGAAGAGTTCTGTCTTACTATCCAGGTCTGTGCCCAAACAGTTCGAGCTTCTAGTTTTAAAAATCCACCTTTCCAGAAATAAGTCTCTCACTGTTGCCACTTGTTATAGACCCCCCAGCTGTGCCCTGGACACCATATGTGAATTGATTGCCCCCCATCTATCTTCAGAGTTCGTACTGTTAGGTGACCTAAACTGGGATATGCTTAACACCCCGGTCATCCTACAATCTAAGCTAGATGCCCTCAATCTCTCACAAATGATCAAGGAACCCACCAGGTACAACCCTAAATCCGTAAACATGGGCCCCCGCATAGATATCCTCCTGACCAATTTGCCCTCCAAATACACCTCTGCTGTCTTCAACCAGGATCTCAGCGATCACTGCCTCATTGCCTGCGTCCGTAATGGGTCCGCGGTCAAACGACCACACCTCATCACTGTCAAACACTCCCTAAAATACTTCAGCGAGCAGGCCTTTCTAATCGACCTGGCCGGGGTATCCTGGAAGGATATTGACCTCATCCCGTAAGTAGAGGATGCCTGGTTGTTCTTTAAAAGTGCTTTCCTCACCATCTTAAATAAGCATGCCCCATTCAAAAAATGTAGAACTAAGAACAGATATAGCCCCTGGTTCACTCCTGACTTGACTGCCCTTGACCAGTACAAAAACATCCTGTGGCTTACTGCATTAGCATCGAATAGCCCCCGCGATATGCAACTTTTCAGGAAAGTCAGGAACCAATCAGTTTGAAAAAGCTAGCCTTTGCTTTCCTAACAGAAATTTGCATCCTGTATGACTAATTCCCCAAATTTTCCCAGCTGCCCACTGCACTGAGGCTAGGAAACACTGTCGCCACAGATAAATCTACGATAATCGAGAACTTCAATAAGCATTTTTCTACGGCCGGCCATGCTTTCCACCTGGCTAACCCTACCCCGGCCAACAGCTCTGCACCCCCTGGATCAACTAGTCCAAGCTCCCCCCGCTTCTCCTTCACCCAAATCCAGATAGCTGATGCTCTAAAAGAGCTGCAAAATCTTGACCCCTACAAATCAGTTGGGCTAGACAATCTGTACCCTCTCTTTCTAAAATTATCCGCCGCAACTGTTGCAACCCCTATTACTAGCCTGTTCAACCTCTCTTTTGTATCATCTGAGATCCCTAAAGCTCTTCAAAAGGAGGAGACACTAGACCCATACTGTTACAGACCTATATCCATCCTGCCCTGCCTTTCTAAAGTCTTCGAAAGCCAAGTTAAACAGATCACCGACCATTTAGAATCCCACCGTATCTTCTCCGATCTGCAATCTGGTTTCCGAGCTGGTCATGGGTGCACCTCAGCCACGCACAAGGTCCTAAACGATACCATAACCGCCATCGATAAAAGACAGTACTGTGCAGCCGTCTTCATCGACCTGGCCAAGGCTTTCGACTCTGTCAATCACTGCATTCTTATCGGCAGACTAAATAGCCTTGGTTTCTCAAATGACTGCCTCACCTGGTTTACCAACTACTTCTCAGATAGAGTTCAGTGTGTCAAATCGGAGGGCCTGTTGTCCGGACCTCTGGCAGTCTCTGGGGTGCCACAGGGTTCAATTCTTGGGCCGACTCTTTTCTCTGTATATATCAATGATGATGTCGCTCTTGCTGCTGGTGATTCTCTGATCCACCTCTACGCATACGACACCATTCTGTATACATCTGGCTCTTCCTTGGACACTGTTAACAAATCTCCAAACGAGCTTCAATGCCATACAACACTCCTTCCGTGGCCTCCAACTGCTTTTAAATGCTAGTAAAACTAAATGCATGCTATTCAACCAATCGCTGCCTGCACCCACCCGCCCGACTAGCATCACTACTCTGGACGGTTCTGACTTAGAATATGTGGACAACTACAAATACCTAGGTGTCTGGTTAGACTGTAAACTCTCCTTCCAGACTCACATTAAGCATCTCCAATCAAAAATGTAATTTAGAATTGGCTTCCTATTTCGCAACAAAGCATCTTTCACTTATGCTGCCAAACATACCCTCATAAGACTATCCCACCGATCCTCGACTTCGGCGATGTCATTTACAAAATAGCCTCCGAAACTCTACCCAGCAAATTGGATGTAGTCTATCACAGTTCCATCCGTTTTGTCACTAAAGCCTCATATACTACCCACCACTGCGACCTGTATGCTCTCATTGGCTGGCCCTCGCTACATATCCATCGCCAAACTCACTGGCTCCAGGTAATCTTTGCTAGGTAAAGCCCCGCCTTATCTCAGCTTACTGGCCACCTGTAGCACGCGCTACAGCAGTTATATTTCACTGATCATCCCCAAAGCCAACAGCTACTTTGGCCGCCTTTCCTTCCAGTTCTCTGCTGCCAATGACTGGAACGAATTGCAAAAGTCACTGAAGCTTCCAGAGCAGCTTACCGATCACTGCATCTGTACACAAGCCCATCTTTAAATAGCCCACCCAACTACCTCCTCCCCATATTATTTTTTTGCTCTTTTGCACCCCAGTATCTCTTCTTGCACATCATCATCTGCACATCTATCACCCCAGTGTTAATGCTAAATTGTAATTATTTCGCCACTATGGCCTATTTATTGCCTTACCTCCCTAGTCTTACTATATTTGCACACACTGTATATAGATGTTTCTATTGTGTTATTGACTGTACGTTTATTTATCCCATGTATAATGCTGTGTTGTTGTTTTTGTCGCACTGCTTTGCTTTATCTTGACCAGGTCGCAGTTGTAAATGAGAACTTGTTCTCAACTGGCCTACCTGGTTAAATAAAAGGTGAAATAATTTATTTTTTAAATGGCGCAAATTTAAATGTGAGAAAGTGCACATTTCAGGAGATGGGGGAGAATTGGGACACAGCCATAGCCTTGTGTATAATAGCACTGGCTGAGGACCCCACGTCTGTATCCCAACATGCCTGTGAATTTGGGGATGATGTCATGGTGAATTCAGGATGATGTCATGGTGAATTTGGGGATTATGTCACAGTGAATTTAGGGATGATGTCATGCTGTGGTGAAGAAGGGGAGACTGAACCCTGAATAATCTCCCTCTGCATATGAAAGGAGGTCTGGACAGGGAGACAATGTGCAGATTGGCCAGCCTTGGCAGCACATCAGTGTCTGTATTTAGGAGGGTGTGGGGAATTTCCACAATTTGGGCAAGGGATGTAATGTTGAAGGCAGTAAGGCCCTTTTTTTCTACTGTCACTGAGGTCAGTTACAGTGATGAGTGTTTACATTGTAAAACTGACATGGTGGAAAGATACAGTTAATCTACAACAGAGCAGTTATTCGATCTGTATAATTAGTATTTGGAATAGGTCTAGATTGTGCCTGAATTGATCTGATCAAATACTCTGCCACTGTGCTTACACAATTTATCAGCCATTGTCTTGAGGCGAACTCGGGGTACAATCCGTGCTTTGAGCGGCTGGCGAATGAGCAGCGATCTGTTGAATACCCCAGCTGGCACACGCTGAATGGCAACAATTATGACATCATCCGCAGGGTCACATGAGCTCAATGTAGTAGGACCAACAGATGTAGCCGGAGCCTGTTCTTCCTTTTCTCCTCTCTTTTCTGAAATGGAATGAATGTGGAGCAGTGTTCCTGTGTGTTTGTGTTCCAACTGTCAGTACTGGGCAATGGGGTAATGTCACGTTTTTAGAACGCTCTGTCTTAGTCTCCTAGAGGTTTTTTTTTATCTAGTTCCCGGCTCAGGATGTCCCTAAAGACCTTTTTAGGATGTTTCCAACATCATTTTTTCCTGCTGACCAGAGTATTGAACTGGTTATCAATGATAAAACATAATGCAAGTCCTTTATACTGCTAAACTTTGTTTATGCATTGTTAAAAGAAAGTAATTTTGCTACCATATTTGGAATTGGAAAGGTAAGTACATTTCTTTCAAAATTCCATAGCAATTGAAGAACGACCCACCTGACTACTCTCAATGGAGCAATGAGGACAATACAGAGCACTAGACGGAAACTAACTCACCTCCCCTGCTGTTAACACTTATACAGTTAAATGCATTGGACTGCTGAGTCAGCAGCTGACAGCATTTCAAGGGATAAAGGCTTTTATTGATATTAAATTGGACGATGTCGTGGTTATTTTTAATGTAACCTTTATTTAACTAGGCAAGTCAGTTAAGAACAAATTCTTATTTACAATGACGGCTCAGGAACAGTGGGTTAACTGCCTTGAGGGGCAGAACAACAGATTTTTACCTTGTCAGCTCGGGGATTCGATCTAGCAACCTTTCGGTTACTGACCCAACACTCTAACCACTAGGCTACCGGCTGGTTACTGTCCCAACGCTCTAACCACTAGGCTACCTGCTGGTATCTGTCCCAACGCTAACCACTAGGCTACCTGCTGGTTACTAGCCCAACACTAACCACTAGGCTACCTGCTGGTTACTGTCCCAACGCTCTAACCACTAGGCTACCTGCTGGTTACTAGCCCAACACTAACCACTAGGCTACCTGCTGGTTACTGTCCCAACGCTCTAACCACTAGGCTACCTGCTGGTTACTAGCCCAACACTAACCACTAGGCTACCTGCTGGTTACTGTCCCCACGCTCTAACCACTAGGCTACCTGCCGCACCTAATAACATGTTATTACTTTCCCTCCCTCCAGCGTTTGTACAGCGGTCTACTCCGACCTCTCTATAGTGGCAGCAACGAGCGAGGGTTAATGTCATAGCAACAGATTAATGCTGGATTGGTTTCTGAGTCATCATTGAACTTGTGTAAAGAACAAAGAGCTAGCTACAGACAGTAGCTAGCTAGCGCTGCTGGCCTTTCCCACCAGATGGCCTCTCTCCACCCCTTTCTCGACATTTCTCTCAGGCAGGAGACAGACACAGCCTTGGTGGAAATCATTATGAGCAGTCTGTCTCCTGCTAACACAATCACAGCCTCACAGATAGACAAAGGGAGCAGAGGCAATCAATAGAATCCCTACTGCAGCGTTCGTGATTTGCACTTCGATTAAAGAACGTCTCACAAGCTTCCACTTTCTTTTTCAGCCAAGTCACTCAGAGGCCTTATTCAATCAAATCTGCATATGGAGGCTAACGGGGTAAAGCACACAACAAAAATGGTCTTCGCACTGCCAGCATGCAGTGTTTTAATGAGTTCACATGTTGGGTTATTGGTTTTACCAGCCTCCTCACTTCCGTGGACACAGCTCTGTAGAATGTATCTGATCAATTGTCGGCTCTATTCTGGGAGGTTGCATTCAGAATGAGACAAAATGTTGCTTTTTTTTTAAAGATAGTTTGCTGCAATTCTACACATTTTGTGAAAGGGGGGATACCTAGTCAGTTGCCCAACAATGTATTCAAGTGAAATATGTCTTCCGCATTCAACCCAACCCCTCTGAATCAGAGGTGTGAGGGGGCTGCCATAATCAACATCCACGTCTTCGGCCCCTGGGGAACAGTGCCTTGCTCAGGGGCAGAACGACAGATTTTGACCTGGTCAGCTCAGGGATTTGATCCAGCAACCTTCCAGTTACTGTCCCCATGCTCTAACCACTAGGCTACCTGCTGGTTACTGTCCCCACGCTCTAACCACTAGGCTACCTGCTGGTTACTGTCCCCACACTCTAACCACTAGGCTACCTGCTGGTTACTGTCCCCACGCTCTAACCACTAGGCTACCTGCTGGTTACTGTCCCCACGCTCTAACCACTAGGCTACCTGCTGGTTACTGTCCCCACGCTCTAACCACTAGGCTACCTGCTGGTTACTGTCCCCACGCTCTAACCACTAGGCTACCTGCTGGTTACTGTCCCCACGCTCTAACCACTAGGCTACCTGCTGGTTACTGTCCCCACGCTCTAACCACTAGGCTACCTGCTGGTTACTGTCCCCACGCTCTAACCACTAGGCTACCTGCTGGTTACTGTCCCCACACTCTAACCACTAGGCTACCTGCTGGTTACTGTCCCCATGCTCTAACCACTAGGCTACCTGCTGGTTACTGTCCCCACGCTCTAACCACTAGGCTACCTGCTGGTTACTGTCCCCACGCTCTAACCACTAGGCTACCTGCTGGTTACTGTCCCCACGCTCTAACCACTAGGCTACCTGCTGGTTACTGTCCCCACGCTCTAACCACTAGGCTACCTGCTGGTTACTGTCCCCACGCTCTAACCACTAGGCTACCTGCTGGTTACTGTCCCCACGCTCTAACCACTAGGCTACCTGCTGGTTACTGTCCCCACGCTCTAACCACTAGGCTACCTGCTGGTTACTGTCCCCACGCTCTAACCACTAGGCTACCTGCTGGTTACTGTCCCCACGCTCTAACCACTAGGCTACCTGCTGGTTACTGTCCCCACGCTCTAACCACTAGGCTACCTGCTGGTTACTGTCCCCACGCTCTAACCACTAGGCTACCTGCTGGTTACGGTCCCCACGCTCTAACCACTAGGCTACCTGCTGGTTTCTGTCCCCACGCTCGAACCACTAGGCTACCTGCCGCACCATGCGGCTGAGAACACATTCAGTTTTAAAGCCAATTTTCTTCAATAATACACATTTTCTCATGGCTTTGCCTTGTTCTTAGAGTATCTGAGTGACTCAAATATTGGAACAAATTCAATGCCATGACATTTTTTACATTTTAGAAGAACCCTGATTGTTTGTTCTCTAAGACTATCGTATTTAAAAAATGTAATTGTTCCATTACTTTTTATCTGGTTTTAGTTGTTTCATTTCAGCTCATGAAAATGGGACCAACACTTTACATGTTGCGTTTATATTTTTGTTTGGTATACATGACAATGGTACATGAGACAACACATTTTTTATCAGAACATTCTGTTTCGTTGAACAGGCCCCTGTTGCACGAGGCATCTGGCAGTTGTTGCCCCAATGGACATTACTGGGCTGTATGACACCATTAACAAAATGCTAGTGCTCACGTCACTGACCTACTGGGGGATAGGAAATACTGTCAACGTAAAAAGGGGTGAGGATGCACCCCTGTAGACCCAATCAGTCAATAACCCACCGCTCGCTGCCACCAACATACCAATTCAAATCACAATTTAGATGACATTTTTATGTTATCTAGACAAAAGCATTGTCAATGTAAACCATATTGTTATCTGCTGGTAAAGGGTTGCTATGTACTGCAAGTACAATCCACCATACTGTCTTTTGGTTGTTGTGGAATCGTTGTGTACCGTCCAGATGCTCACAAATATAAAACAGGAAAAGCCTGGTTATATGAAAAGGCCAGTCATTCCTCAGACAGCCATGTACTCACATGCCATGCAAGTCAAATCCACACAGAGGGAGAAATATCATTTCACAGGACATTTTATTCAGAACATCATTGAGAGAAATAAAGCTGCATTTGTAGAAACCATAGAGCCATTGAGCCGATTACCCCACACAGCAAATAGCATAGAAATTAAAGCAGAGTGCGTTTTCTCAGCTGAATCTTTTAAGTTAAAAGGCTGAAATCACTGAGAGCTCCAAAAGCATTTAAGTGCATTTTTCATTCGTAAAGCCTCCATGAAGAGTTTAGAAGTGCATAGCAGCTAAACAGGGAATTCTTCATTATGCTATTTCATTTTATCTCCTCACTTTCCATCTCCTTCAAAAAGTTGACTCAAAATGAATCACTCTTTCCAAACCAAACAGATATAGCATTTCAGTGTAGTTTAGCATCCTGAATTGCAGATGAAAGTTGCAAACACTTTACAACAGACAACACTAACCACTACTGTAGGCCAGAGACACAGACCAGAGGTATTACACACAATCAGATATCATTTCATTGTTTAGATTTTTACACATCTGTAAATGTCCACTGAAACAATGACAGATTACAGTGTTAATGTTGCTTCTATGCAGCAGCAGTGTTGTTCATTCTTTGACTGACATGAAATTGTGTTACGTGACAGAAATAATCATCTCTACAGTACATCACGATACGACTGTACCAACCCCAATAGTCAAATACAGAATCTCATTTACTCTCTCACACACACACACTGATAACAGTCCACACACAGAACAGGCCCTGCAACAAAAACTGTCTAACGCAATGGAACCACAGAGAACCATCCAAAAATACCCCGACCTCCTTTGTTCAGTGAAAAAAAAAGATTGCTTAATACAGTAATGTTTGAGGTGATCTTTTACAAAAATATACAGTTGCTATGATACAAGTTAAAACTGTTAATAAATCTGATGGCTCTGCATTAAAAATATCACCTCACTAGGAGTCATTCAAAGTTAAATATAGATCTCTCCTCATATGGTTTCTATATGATTACTTATATTAAAGTGGTAGTTAAGGTTTAAGGAATTTGGCAAAAAAAAAAAAGCAGTGCACAAGTTGTGATCGAATCAAACGTGGATTATTTTTTACAGTCAGTAGAGTACTGCTCCCTCCTATGCAGGTCCTTCAGGGGCTAGGGGAAGTGACTAGGGGCTAGGGGAAGTGACTAGGGGCTACAGGGATAGTAGCCTGGTGCTCCAGTCCGTTTGTGCTTTAGCCAACTCCTGTGTGTTTGCGTTCATTGTCGTGACAACATGTATGGCTTGACAACAATAGAAGAGCTAGCTACAGCACAGATGTAAGATCTTCATTTGATCACGATGTTGCAGGAGAACTTTCCTGCAATGCAGGAAATGTAAATTGTGTAGTGTATTTGATGTTTAAAAGGGATTCTGACGTTTGTGATTTCCACCTAAAAATGTATCAAATGACTCCTTACAAAAATGTCCATTAATAATAATCCACATTTCCAGTTCCTGCAGGATGATTTTCCTGCTGTAGCAAACTGGTTCAAATTAAGATCCTACATCTGTGCAGTGGGGGACCAGGCTCGGATTTGAGTATATTGAATCTCAAGAGGAAACGGAAATAATAAATCTCACCACACATGTAGTGGAGATCTTCTTTACCCCTAAGAAAAGACCTCAGCTGCTAGTCAGGAGTTTCTAAGGCCTGTTCACTTGATTGGCACAAGGTGTGGAGCGCTGCTTGGTCGGGTGCAGCGCAAGAACAGAGTAACAAGAAAGAGCCTACCGTGGCTATTGTTGGCTCGATGCAATACAGTTGTGGCGCATATCAAGTGAACAGACCTTTACGGTGTTACAGACCATCACAGGGAGAGGAGAGCCTAGAATAGGAGAACTGGGGAGACACACAGGGTGACATCTTCTGTTTGATGAAATGTCACAGACCAGTCATGTGGTGCATTTATCATTTCAATGGGTGACAAGACCATGATTTCAATATACTGCAATAAAGTTGCCAACTGAAAATGCATTTCAAAACGACTTGATGACATTTTGACATGTACATTTCCCAGCAGGAAAAATAAACGTATTACTCACACTACTTGAAATGAGATGTCTCTCAAACCATCTTCTTTTACAATGTCCATGAGTTGGTGGACATGCTGCAATTCTAGCTATAGTAAACGGTATGTATGTAGCGATGTACATGATGCAATATGCTAGCCCACCTGTCAAATTGAAATGTTGTTTCAGTTATTTTTGGCGAGATCTCCACAATGGTGCACACTGAGGGCTGTTCAGTGGATAGAAGATGGTGCACACTGAGGGCTGTTCAGTGGATAGAAGATGGTGCACACTGAGGGCTGTTCAGTGGATAGAAGATGGTGCACACTGAGGGTTGTTCAGTGGATAGAAGATGGTGCACACTGAGGGCTGTTCAGTGGATAGAAGATGGGGCACACTGAGGGCTGTTCAGTGGATAGAAGATGGGGCACACTGAGGGCTGTTCAGTGGATAGAAGATGGCGCACACTGATGGCTGTTCAGTTGATAGAAGATGGCGCACACTGAGGGCTGTTCAGTGGATAGAAGATGGTGCACACTGAGGGCTGTTCAGTGGATAGAAGATGGGGCACACTGAGGGCTGTTCAGTGGATAGAAGATGGTGCACACTGAGGGCTGTTCAGTGGATAGAAGATGGTGCACACTGAGGGCTGTTCAGTGGATAGAAGATGGGGCACACTGAGGGCTGTTCAGTGGATAGAAGATGGGGCACACTGAGGGCTGTTCAGTGGATAGAAGATGGGGCACACTGAGGGCTGTTCAGTGGATAGAAGATGGGGCACACTGAGGGCTGTTCAGTGGATAGAAGATGGTGCACACTGAGGGCTGTTCAGTGGATAGAAGATGGTGCACACTGAGGGCTGTTCAGTGGATAGAAGATGGTGCACACTGAGGGCTGTTCAGTGGATAGAAGATGTCACCCATTATAGACTGTTTACACCAGCAACATCAAAGGTTCACTTCAGAACAAGTGGCTTTCTATCGGACACAGGGACAAAAACATCCATATATGACAGTCATGATAAGGATGTTGTACTGTACTCTGTGGTAGTTCTATGGTCACACTGAGTTCTCCTACAACGGCTGGTTCACAGACAGCTGTGGGAGAGGGACTGGGGTCGTGCTCATTATGTAACGGAAATGGAAAATTATGGACACAATTAACGGACAAGTCCAGGAAGTCCTCTCCCTTTTTCTCCGTTTCTGTGCCTCATGAACACGACCAGGGTAGAGAAGCACTAAGAAGCAGCAGCCTGATCCACTATTCACCAGACATAAGTTACAAGCCACAGGGCCTTGGTCTAAGACTAGGTCACTAGAATGCTCCACTGGGGGTTCACCACATGGAACTGGCAGAGGAGAGTTTTTAAAGTGCTTCCTGGAAGCCTTCTTCCAGCCCCCTGGAAGTTCTACCTTACTTCCTTCTAGCCTCTTAGAAGACCTAGGCTCCTTCTCTGGTTCTCTGAGCCCCCACCTAGGGCTCTGACGCATGAGGGGCTCCCACCTCCAGTGGCGTCCCAGGATGGAGGAGGCTCCCCGTGCTGCCCCTCCACATCTCCGTCGTCTCCTGGGTGTCAAAGAACTCGTCAGGCCCCTCTGGGGACTGGGGCGTCTGTGCGCTGGATCCTGCCTCACTGCCGCTCTCTCTGAGCTCCAGGAGCACCGGGAGAGAACCGGGGAGGTATCCATCCAAAAGGCCCAGAGAGAGGTCGGCCAGGGGGGAAGATGACGGGCTCAATGGGCTGAGGTCTGGAACTTCACCGCAAGTGGCCTCAGTTGAAGCAGGGGACTCGCCTGGCTCCTCCTGCCTTGATTCAGAGTTTCCACTCAGGGGCAGGTGGCTGGGGGTGGCTGGGGCCTCAGGATTGTCTTCTGGGGGTGTCTGGCAGGGGGTGGTCGGGTCCTCCATGGGGCTGGTGGGATTGGAGAATTTGGGGCTTTGGGGGCCAGCAGTAGGGGCCTGCTGAACTGTGTTGTGATGGCAGGAGTGGATCTCCTCGCTGTTCTCGGGGGTGAAGGGCGTCTTGTCGCTGAAGCTAAAATGGGGGGAGGCGTCTGCCGTGGTGGGGGAGGAGGGGCCAGCGCTGGACACTGTACTGGACGGACCGCTGCTGTCTACAGAGACCAAACAAATGATCAATTAATCAATGTACCAAGCAATCAGTCATCTATCAATTCAATTATGTTTACTAAGGTAATGTTAATCATATTGAAATTGTGGCTAATAGGTTACAATTGAGTGCAGGGAAAGACATGACCAGAGAGGAAAGAACTGTGAGCTAGTTAGCACATAAAAAAGCCAAACCTACCCACCGCTAAGGAAAATGGTACCTGGGGATTTCACTTAGAACAAAACCACCATTAAAACACAGAACGTTTCTGTCCTTGATCACACCTCTGAAAATCAGGAAATAAGTGGTTTACAGAAGAGGATAGAAGACAGCGGTGGGAGAGGGTTGGAAACCCAGATAGTCAACACAGGCTGTGGTGGGCCACTGTAGTAGTAAATCACTTTAAATAGCCCACAGACAGTGGAGTCTAGGGATATTGTGGTAGGCAATTACATGTAAGCCTTAAAATGAGAAATTTCAACTCCAACTTCTAATAAACACTTTGTACACGTACACACACCAGAATAAGACCTACTGACAGTCATTTGATGCTAGATACCAACCCAAAATCAACACTCTCAAATACTCCCCATTGCAACTCTAAAAACAACTTAACCGGTCAAACTAAAAAGGTAAATGAATTACATGAAAGAGAATGGACACTCACACCAGGGAGGTCTGTCAGAGCGCTGTCGGGGGGATACGGAGGAGGAGAGGACTCTCTGAGGCATGTAGGAGTCCACCGACGGCTGGTTCTGAGAGTCAAACATGGCCGACAGAGCTGTGAGGAGAGAGGAGAGCGGTTGACACAGGACTGTGAGGAGGAGAGCGGTTGACACAGGACTGTGAGGAGGAGAGCGGTTGACACAGGACTGTGATCCAGTAAGCGTTTCATTAACCAGTGATATCTTATATCTGTCAAGTCAAGACATTTCCATGTGGTTTTCCTGTGTGTGTGTGTGTGTGTAACAGTCCATTACCTCTTGTGGTCCTGGAGTGGGCATCTCCACCAGTCTCACACACGGCGGTGATGAACTCATCCACCTGCTTGAGGGACAGCGAGTTGTGCAACGTCTCCAGTGGGTAGATGGAGGGCACCATGGAGCAGCCTTCAAAGCCTGCAGTCAGAGAGGGGAAAGACCCAGGCCCGCAGCCCCACCATCCTTCAGTCAGACTGGGCTAGGAGAGGTGGTTAGAGGGGTCTCTGGAGCAGGCAGGACCACTACTACAGCCAAAACCACCTCCCCAGTCCCCAAGGCCAGTCACTCACCCTACTGCAGTCATCACCGGCCGTCCTAGTTCTTTGTTCCAGCCCTGCACTATCATCAGCTGATCACAAAGAGTTCCATTTGCTTGTTAGTGCTGGGCTGGAACCAAAGCCTGCACACCGGGTAACTCTCTGGAACTAGAGGTGGAAGGTGAACACTGCCCTAATATTATGGTGTATTTCTGCTACGGTTGGTTTCCACACAAACAATACTGGGGGCAGACACTGGACATGTCTGATTCATGTAACCACATACAGGAGGAGTCAGAAGTTTGGACACACCTTATTCCAGGGCTTTTCTTTTTTACATTGTAGAATAATAGTGAAGACATTAAAACTATGAAATAACACATATGGGATCATGTAGCAACCAAAAAAGTGTTGAACAAATTAAATTAATGTATTTTATGTTTGAGATTCTTCAAAGTAGCCACTCTTTGTCTTGATGACAACTTTGCACACTCTTGGCATTCTGCCAACCAGATTCATGAGGTAGTCACCTGGAATGCATTTCAATTAACAGGTGTGCCTTGTTAAAAAGTTCATTTGTGGAATTTCTTTCCTTCTTAACACATTTGAGCCAATCAGTTGTTTTGTGACAAGGTAGGAGAGGTACAGAAGATAGCCCTATTTGGCAAAAGACTAATTCCATATTATGGCAAGAACAGCTCAAATAAGCAAAGAGAAACGACAGTCCCCATCGTTACCTTAAGACATGAAGGCCAGTCAAAGCGGAAAATTTCAAGAACTTAGAAAGTTTCTTCAAGTGCTGTCGCAAAAACCATCAAGCCCTATGGTGAAACTGGCTCTCATGAGGACCGCCACAGGAAAGCAAGATCCAGAGTTACCTCTGTTGCAGAGGATAAGTTCATAAGAGTTACCAGGCTCCGAAATTGCAGCCCAAATAAATGCTTCACAGAGTTCAAGTAACAGACATCTCAACATCAACTGTTCAGAGGTGACTGCGTGAATCAGGCCTTCATGGTCAAATTGCTGCAAAGAAACCACTACTAAAGTACACCAATAATAATAATAATAATAATAATAATAATAATAATAATAATAATAATAATAATAATAATAATAATAATAATAATAGAGACTTGCTTGGGACAAGAAACACAAGCAATAGACATTAGACCAGTGGAAATATGCCCTTTGGTCTGATGAGTCCAAATGTAAGATTTTTGGTTCTAACCGCAGTGTCTTTGTGAGAAGCAGATTAGGTGAACAGATGATCTCTGCATGTGTGGTTCCCACTGTGAAGCATGGAGGAGGTGGTGTGGGTTGCTTTACTTGTGACACTGTCTGTGATAAATGTAGAATTCAAGGCACACTTAACCAGCATGGCTACCACAGCATTGTGCAGCGACATCTGGTTTGCGCTTAGTGGGACTATAATTTGTTTTTCAACAGGACAATGACCCAGGCCACACCTCCGGGCTGTGTAGGGGCTATTTAACCAAGAAAGAGAGTGATGAAGTGCTGCATCAGATGACCTGGCCTCCACAACCCCCCGACCTCAAACCAATTGAGATGGTTTGGGATGAGTTGGACAGCAGAATAAAGAAAAACCCTTGAATTAGTAGGTGTGTTCAAACTTTTGACTGCTACTGTACAAGACACATCTCATTCAAGACGACTGTACAACACAAAAAGCATCCCTTACCCCAGGACACTAACAGGAGAGTAAAGATGCGATCACACGGCACTACGTGAGTATTAATCATGGCTCAGCTATATAGGTGGGTTTCCTACCCAAGTCTCTGAAGAAGGCGCCCAAAGCCGACGTATGTCCCATAAATAAATACATACTCAGATCAATGCAGACACAGAGCGCTCCTTTTCATATATTGTCACCTGCTGAAGTGTCCTGGGGTAAGAAAAGCTATTTGGGATTTTCCAGTCCCTCAGTCGAGCACTCGATTCCCTTTTTTGTCCAGGCTGGGTTGAAGCGAGTTTGGGTACGCTTTCTGTCTACTGTATAACACATTTTTATCCATTGTAGTGGACACACGACTCAAACCATATCCAGGAAGCAGGACAGACATGCACGCTGTCTTTCACACTACTGCGCCGACCCGAACTGTACTGGTTTGAATATTTTCTTCACTGTCTTTTTCGGCCACTATGGTGGATGTGTAACCAGGGCAGTACAGTTCAGCTCGACTCAGTAGTGTGAAACGGGTCTTATTGACAGTCAGTAAAGCACCGGAACACTTCAGATCATACAGCCCAAGGTGTCTACAAAGCAACAAATCAGTCCAGTTGATAGACCATCCATTCACTGTTCACTGCAATCCGTGTACATTTCACATCAATCGCGAAAAACAGTTTACAACCAAGTTCACTCTATTGGATAGAAAAGCATTAACCAAAGTCTACACCAACCAGACAGGGATGCTGTTACTATGCAAAATTGAACTGCCACACGGTTTGAGTATGTTGTATCAGGAACATCCTAGTGGGCAAAACTAGTTGAACTAATGTCATTATAACCAGAAACTAGTTGATATGTAATTGCCATTTTCTAGTAATACCTCGGTAGTTGTTTAATCTCAGACAAGTGATCTAGTCACAGGCTGTGCAGTTTTATACAACACAATGGGTTTAATTTCAGACAAACAGCATCTGACAACATCCATCCACTAGCTCAGCTACATTCCAAACTTCAGCCAGGTCCTGGTTCAAAAGATCTACGTTGTCAACAGTCCCTCAAATTAAGACCATTAGCACTAAAAAGAAGCAAGATCAAATAAGAACTGAACTGCAGGGAGGAAATAAGATTCAGTTAAGATAACTAATGCAAGACACCTGAAAAAGCCAAACCACACCAATGACAAGCCGCTCTCCCAAAAGTCTCAGGCAAGCATGCGTCAAACAAACCCCCGAAGGCAAAGCGGCAAAAGTCAACTGCGGCGGCAGTAACTAGCAGCACACCAGTACCAAACGAAACCTCAGATCTGCAAGCAGTACAGCAGAGGGTTTAAAGGGCATAGGAGGGCAGGGGGTTGAAGAGGGGCTGGGGGGCTGACCGTAGAAGTACTCTAGGGGGTCTTGGCCAGAGATGAGCCAGTTACGGAAGAGGCGGAGGTGGTAGGAGCACTGGTTGAGGTGGTGGGCCAGCGCCCCGTCCAGAGAGAGAGGGCGGCACAGGCTGGCATCAGTGGAGAAGCGCCTCAACAGCTGGGCCACGTGGTGCTCCTCCAAGGGCTCTGGGGAAGGAGGAACAGGAGGAGAGAGGATAGGACGGATGGAGCAGGGGAGGCAGAGATGGAAGGAGGAGGGGAGGCAGAGGATGACCATAAAGGATGAGGGAAGAAGATGAGAGGAATAGGAGGATAGACAGTAGAGGGGGAAGAGAGGAATAGGAGGATAGAAAGTAGAGGGGGAAGAGAGGAAAGAAGGACAGTAAGGGGGGGGGGGTAAAATTAGGAGAGGGAGTGGATGAATGACACAGCAGAGGTAATGGGGGGGAAGGACAAAGAAGAGGTATCACCCATTGTGTGGACAGAGGGGGAGACTGGCAGGAGGGGGAGAGGTATCACCCATTGTGCGGACAGAAAGGGGTGACTGGGAGGGAGGAGAGGTATCACCCATTGTGTGGACAGAGATGGGTGACTTGGAGGTACAGTAAATTACTGCTATTTCTAACAGCCAACCTTCTCCTGTCAACCATTCCATTCCTCCATGCTCTGGACCAGCTACCAGAAATGGCAAAAAGCTTCAAGCAACATTCAGCAGACCCCATCCAACCCAATCATCCCACAGGTTTGCACAAAGACCTCAGCAAAATCTGCTCCATCCAACTGTCGCCAGCATTGACAGAGAGAAACGCCTCAAACTCCAAAAGACAGAATAGCGTATCACATGGCTCCACTGCAATCTCATCTTGGTTACGGAAAAAGCTCTGGGATACAATCTATAGGTTTAGAAGACAGAAAAACAAATCCAATGAACATCCACAGAGGAAATGTCAATATTGCGTTTGTATTTAATGCATTTCATTTTTTAACAGCATTGACTAGTTTCAAGTTGAGAGACCACATAGGAGCATTTGTGATAGAACTGAAGACGTTGAAAACGCTGAGACGTGGAGCAACACATGCTTAGATATGTCAAATATGTTTGTGTCATTGTGAATACATTCAAATCCTAGAGAGAAAAGAACTCAATCTGGTGTCCAATAAAAACACACTACACGAAAGCGGTCCAGCGTGCATAGCGTTTTCTGCCGTGTCACAATCGTTTTGTACAATCAATCCTGTTTGACAGGTTGCATAAAGCTGCAGTTGGATGTAAACCTTAGCCTCATTCATTACTGTACCTGACACAGGCCACCACAGAGGGGGAACAGCCACAGCACACGTGTCATCCTGTGTCCCTATCAAAGTCAATATATACACACAGTTGTGAATTGACATGCTTCAAGTTGCTTAAAATGAAATGACGGTCATTAAAAAAATCCCATAAAAGCAATTAGGTGCTGTGTTGATGTACTGGAATTACATTTTAGGGCCCTCATTTATAAACGTTTGGTATGCACAAAATATACCCTGAAATATGAGTGAGACAGTTTTCCTTACCTCCCCGCAAACTTAAGGCCATACATACACACATTTTCTAGTGGTTGTATAGCAAGCAGACAAGTATTTTGTGCAAATACAGGATATGATGACGCTCTTATCCAAAAAACTACTAAAAAACTGGAAAATATAACAAGAGGCAGACATTTTCCATTAGTGAAAAGAGCAGAACATCTTTTATTATTATTGGAATCCAAAACAAAAATGGGACATAGGAATGTATTTCTTTTTTATAACCATTGCAGAATATATTCCTCACCTTTTCTGTCTGTGATGGGTTCCTGTTCCCTAAGTAGCCATACAACAAAGGACCACGGCCATCTCTCATTGAACTGGACTGAATATCCTAGTAGTCCTAAACAGACAGACTATGTACAGTATTTCAACTTCTGCTTTGAGATCCCATAGGCAGCGCAGTATATAATACACAGTCCAAATGAACAGGTGGTCTTCTCCAGAACCTGCTACTCTCCAGAAGTGGCTCTGCTCTCCAGCAGCGTTGGCTCCAATGGTGGTAGTTACCCATGTACACCTGTCCCTAACCAACATCCCTACAGTCAGAATACTGGACCCCACAGGCAGTGGCCAAGTACACCTGTCCCTAACCAACATCCCTACAGTCAGAATACTGGACCCCACAGGCAGTGGCCAAGTACACCTGTCCCTAACCAACATCCCTACAGTCAGAATACTGGACCCCACAGGCAGTGGCAAAGTACACCTGTCCCTAACCAACATCCCTACAGTCAGAATACTGGACCCCACAGGCAGTGGCCAAGTACACCTGTCCCTAACCAACATCCCTACAGTCAGAATACTGGACCCCACAGGCAGTGGCCAAGTACACCTGTCCCTAACCAACATCCCTACAGTCAGAATACTGGACCCCACAGGCAGTGGCAAAGTACACCTGTCCCTAACCAACATCCCTACAGTCAGAATACTGGACCCCAGAGTGTGAAGTGTGCTCAGAGCAGGTAATCTACTGTTTTCATGTGTCAATCTAATTATCATTTTCCAGCATTGGACATGGAGTTCCTCCTGACTGCAACGAATGCAAGACTGTAAATAAAAGCCTTAATTCCAGGTGTGTTATATTAGGGTTGGAATGAAAACCTACATCAGGGTTGGAGAGCCCTGCAGTATACACTACATAGACCCTCTGAAATATACAGTTGATACACAGCGGTCTGTTTTGTGTTGTAGTTGCCTGTGTGGCTTATTTGGTAGAGTATAGTGCCTGGAGTGTGGGTTTGATTCTTCCTGGGGGCACTTGAACAAAAAATTATGCACACTTTGGATAAAGGAGCTTCCAAAATTTCTCTTGAAAACCAGTTCTTCCTTGACAGTGTTGCAAAGAAAATGTCTAAACCCCTCCAATATAATGATCATGTTTAAACGTTCACTACATATCTTGTAGACCCAACCAGGAGGAACATATTT
Organism: Oncorhynchus clarkii lewisi; assembly: GCF_045791955.1. Taxonomy (NCBI): domain Eukaryota; kingdom Metazoa; phylum Chordata; class Actinopteri; order Salmoniformes; family Salmonidae; genus Oncorhynchus; species Oncorhynchus clarkii. Next base: position 32,230,601 of record NC_092172.1, on the reverse strand, counting down.
TCAGAAAACGGAAGAGTGATTAGAATTCTCGTTTTCTGTTTAAAAACATTTGACTTCTGTTGACTTCTGATGCCCACTACCCAGTGAATATAACCGGTGTCTCAAGGAAAGTGTTCAAAAGCCCAAGGTACTGAAAAAGGTCCTGGAAAACAATGAGCTAGGTATTTCACAATCAATCAAAACACATTGGTCATATGCAGATTCATCCATATCATGACAACCATACGTGGTACAAAACAAAAAACTAAAAAACCACATGAACCCTTTCCCCGTTTAGCAGTAACCGCCAATCGTTCTGTCCCAGTCAAGACAGTTTATTCAGTTATCCAGTCACCTATTCAAAAGTGTAGGGTATAAGTTGTAGCTTAGGTTGCCAATGCAGAATATTAAATGAGAATAGTGGGGACTGAAGTCACAAGAAACAGGGGAAGGGTTAGGAGTTGGTGAGGGTTTTTGGTTGGTGTTTTCAAGAGATGGTTTCAATACACATCGTCAACATAAATAATAGATGTGTGTGTGTATACACACACACTTCACTGACAAACTTTGAATCATTAGGTGAGGGTGACCATGTTGTAACAAAGAGAATGTGGGGTAGTGATAAAGTGAATGGGTAGGCAGCAGAAAAACTAAAAACCCCAGAGGGTTGGGAAACATGGTAGTAACGGCCACGTGAAGTAGAACCGAAATGTACAAATAAAGAGAGATTTCCAAAGACATGCAAGACAAACGGAGGTGGAGAAGTGGAAATATACCGGAAAGAAGCAGACGTACCATTAGTCGGATGCTTTGCAAACGACACAGAAAATCTCTTTACTGCCGGCATAGACAACAACTCTGAGGAAATAGAGAAAGGTCACTAGTGTTACCATCGGTCACAGAACACCTGCAAAGGGTTTGTGTGTGTACACTTGAGGTCTTGGTGGGAGGGGTGTTAACTATTTCAAGAAGAGTTTTTCTGGCGTTCGGTACAGTAGGAAGCATTTAGGGGCCATAGCAGAAAAGTCCACAAGTTACTCCATGTGAAGTGTTTGTGGTTCTAAGAGGAGTTAAGATAAAAAAGGGACAGACAGGCAGGATCTTTTGTAGGAACATGCTAGATGGGCTATAATTGACATGTGTGTTTGAAGTGCGGACACTTTCAAGGTCAAATTACAGGCACATTGGATGAAAATCTCTCATGGTGACAGGACGAAATGAGACGGCTGGAAATGTAGGAGATGGAAGACAAAAAAGGAAGACAAAAACCCATTTCCCATCTTGACAACTTCTCAACAATTATGATGTAGGCCTATACACACCCCCAACACCAACCACTCCCTTCAGATGTGTTGCATCCCAAATACAGGAGGAGATATGGTGCATTTGATTTAGCTTGCCCATTCCATTGTGAATTAGGTTATCAGCCCTCCAGGTGTGCCACGGTGCTGGGCAAACTATATCAAAAGCTTGGAGTATTGTTCGAAGTAACAAAGCATCAAGACTGACAGCAGCAAAGTACTGCTCAACAACATCATGTTTCTGGAAGGCCAGCTTCACAGACACATGCACGCACACACAAGCACTAATCATGTCAATATAGGTTCTTCAAAAGGGACTATGTATGAGAACATCAAAGATCACAGTGATCTCCGATTCAGATGTTTTCATGATCAGTAACAAGAGTAAGGACGCAAATGATATACTTAATGGAACAGCAGACATGATGAGTGTGACTCGACACTGAGTGAGACGCAACAAGACAACCGAGAAGATGGCAGCCCAATAGGAAAACAGCTATGACAACATCACAGTGACACCATGTGGACAGCCAACTACAGACAGCTTTGTCGTCCCATGTCTGCTGGTTTAGACAACACAAAAGACAATGAACAACTCAAAAGCTTGAGCGCTACGTAAAGTTGGTATGTACAGGTAAACACAAAATGGCATCTCTTGACCGTCAATGACAGCAATTAATGACGAGGGCGTCCTCTCCATAAAAAAAAAAAAAAAAAAAAAAAAAAAACTGTAATTTAGGCTCAAACAGATCCAAATACAGAATGGCCTAATCACTCATATGTCTGCGTCGTGATATCAGCGCAAATATGTGCATATATGCAAATATGTGCGTATTGTAAGAGCAAACATGGCCAAGTAAGAGTATGGACAATGGCATACTGTGCTCATCATTGAATGGGACTTCTGCTAAATCAACTACTGGGACTTTCTACTAGAGCTCCAGAGCCATCTGCTGACCGAGTCTCATAAATACATACAACTCTGATCAGGAAACCATGGGAACGTTCTAGAAATAATTTGAAAACATACATATTTATATAAATAAATCTTACAAGTCCATTTAGAATGTCTTACAAGTCAACATTATAAATAGGCCTACAGATTATTTTTTTCTCCATTCAACTGAAGATTATTTATACAGCTTTGACATTTAGCCTAGTTTCTACTGGACACTTGATATGGAAGCACTACAGATATTTCACATGAAGTCTATACAGATATTTCTTAATTATACTGCAGCACTATGTGCCAGCAGGTTGATATTGAAGGAGGCAGGATACCTACAGTAGTGAGTTAGATAAGTGTTCCGTTAGCCTTATTGCGTGTAAATAGTTGTAAGACCATGTGAAACATATAAGAACCATGCAACAAATATGAGATCACACCAGTGGTGTAACATGTGGTTTAGGTCAGGGTTTCTAAGGGAATATGTTCAGCTGTGGCTACTACCTTGTGGCCTTGATCTTTTCAGGCTTTGTGCTTTGCTAGTCTTTAAGGAAGAAATGCCATCGTCATCTGACAAACTTATGTTCCATATTCCAAAAATGTCAAAGCTCCTTAACCTGGGTGCCACACCGTTTCTACGTGTATCAATGCAGGCTGCATCGTGGTCTTGGCAAGACAACAACTTGGCTACTGGCTAGAAATGACCATTTTCACACTATCGTGCCGACCCGAACTGTGCTGGCTTGGATAATTTATTTTCATATTTCTCCTTTACAGCATGGTTCCAGCAACTACGGTGGATGTGACCAGGCCAGCTCAGCTTAGTTTGGCTCAGTACGGTTCAGCTCAGTAGTGTGAAAAGCACCAAGGTGCATTACAAGCATGAAGGGAAACCTGCCCTGCTTGGTGTGCGACTATGCAATGTGAGGGATGGTATGGAGGTCTGGAGGTCTACAGTCTAATGCAGGGTTAGACAACCATGGTCCTAGATAGCCACAGGGTATGCAGGACCAGGGTTGCCCACCCCAGGTCTAACAATACCCATCCACTGTGTCTCTCTCTAGGCTAGAGGAATTAGAAACAGGATCTTGGCCACATACCGTCTTTATAGGACAGGCTGCCTGAGGAGAACTTTTTCCGGTGTGTGCGTGCGTAGTCCTGCAGGTTGGGGGCGCTAGAGGAGCCTCCCAGGACAGTGGTGCTGAAGAGTCCCGCACACTGAGATCCTGTGGGAGGGGTGGGGGATTTAGTCACCACAACACAACATGCAGTTATTCAAACAATGCTCTGACTCAGTTAGCATGAGGGGAGAGAGGTACTTAGCAGACCTGGGTTGAAATCCTATCAAATATGGGTTGAAATCCTATCAAATACGGTATCTGGGCTTGTTGAGCTTGTCTGGCGCAAAGGAACCAACAGAACCGTTTTAAAGTGGAAACCGTGGGCGGCAGGTAGCCTAGTGGTTAGAGCATTGGGCCAGTAACCAAAGGTTGATAGATTGAATCCCAGAGCTAACAAGGTAAAGATCTGTCGTTCTACCCCCAAACAAGGCACAAGGCACTGTTCCTAGGCCGTCATTGTAAAGAAGAATTTGTTCTTAACTGACTTGCCTAGTTAAATAAAGATTAAATAAAAAATATATATAAATACAACCGCGTACATCTGGCACTCACTCTAGGCAGACTAGAGCTAACACCACAAGTATTTGCAAGATTTCAAATAGTGTTTGAACCCAGGTGTAGTAGTCACATGACTCCCCATACCAAGGTCATTCAACATCCCAACTCCTAACCTATGCAAGGCCAAGGGAACTACTGTAAATAGACTTATTATGAGCCACTAGGCTTATTTAATACCCTTTTCACAATAGCGCTCCGACCAGACCTTACTGGCTCTGATAGTATATGGTTCAGCTGGTAAGAGAGTGACGCTAGCAATGTCAAGGTCGTAGGATCAATTCCTAAAGGTATCACACACACGCATAAGAAATTGAGGCACTCACTGTACTGTAAGTCACCTTGGATAAAATAATCTGCTAAATGGAATATTATCATTATATTTAGATTGTGATGTTCTTTTCCAGCACAGTTCCAGCAACTATGGTGGGTGCGTAACCAGGCCAGCATGGCTGAGCTTGGCTCAGAAGAGTGGTGTGAAATGGGTTTAAGTTGGTACATGTCACTTCCTAGTTACACAGATGCGGTCAAATATATTGGCAGCTTTGCACGCTTCACTATTTCTTCTAAAATAAGTTGACATTTTTTGTGCACACGTGTATTTGTTTGGTTTACAACTGCACATAATTTTACTTTGAAGTGAAAAATCTAATTGTCTTCTTTTGTAAAATAAATAAATAATTATGGCCTGGACTAAATTACACAATTCTAATTAATTTGGTTGGAGGCAAGTGATTCTTGTTTATGTATAATTTATTTACTTAAGTTGCTGGTGCCTACCTGGTAAAAATAGCCATTCAATCAGCTTTAAAAATCTTTCTCCATTGACCTCCATTTAAAAAGCAGGAAAACACCATTGAGCAAATGGAACCCTATTCCTTCCTAATATGGTGTTCATGACCGTGGCCCAGCTGATTCAATGTTATGAAGCTAATATTAGCATTCAAACCAGTAAGTTCAAAGTAAGTTTCTCAATTGTTAGAAAATCCTACATTTGAGTAGATGCACTTGGAAACTCAAAAGAATTGTCATTAGGATGGTTAATCATAAAAAATACATTTTTACCAAAACTCTGATAAAAAAAAAAAAGAAAATCAGTGACAAGATAACTACACATCCCTACAATCTTAAAACCAAAAACCTGGCTACCACTTGAATAGGCCTCGAGCATGGTCCGTATGTACCTACAGTAGCTAGGCCTCTAGCATGGTCCATATGTACCTACAGTAGCTAGGCCTCTAGCATGGTCCGTATGTACCTAGCTAGGCCTCGAGCATGGTCCGTATGTACCTACAGTAGCTAGGCCTCTAGCATGGTCCGTATGTACCTACAGTAGCTAGGCCTCGAGCATGGTCCGTATGTACCTACAGTAGCTAGGCCTCTAGCATGGTCCGTATGTACCTACAGTAGCTAGGCCTCTAGCATGGTCCGTATGTACCTACAGTAGCTAGGCCTCTAGCATGGTCCGTATGTACCTACAGTAGCTAGGCCTCGAGCATGGTCCGTATGTACCTACAGTAGCTAGGCCTCTAGCATGGTCCGTATGTACCTACAGTAGCTAGGCCTCTAGCATGGTCCGTATGTACCTACAGTAGCTAGGCCTCTAGCATGGTCCGTATGTACCTACAGTAGCTAGGCCTCTAGCATGGTCCGTATGTACCTACAGTAGCTAGGCCTCTAGCATGGTCCGTATGTACCTACAGTAGCTAGGCCTCTAGCATGGTCCGTATGTACCTACAGTAGCTAGGCCTCTAGCATGGTCCGTATGTACCTACAGTAGCTAGGCCTCGAGCATGGTCCGTATGTACCTACAGTAGCTAGGCCTCGAGCATGGTCCATATGTACCTACAGTAGCTAGGCCTCTAGCATGGTCCGCATGTACCTAGCTAGGCCTCTAGCATGGTCCGTATGTACCTACAGTAGCTAGGCCTCTAGCATGGTCCGTATGTACCTAGCTAGGCCTCGAGCATGGTCCGTATGTACCTACAGTAGCTAGGCCTCGAGCATGGTCCGTATGTACCTACAGTAGCTAGGCCTCGAGCATGGTCCGTATGTACCTAGCTAGGCCTCTAGCATGGTCCGTATGTACCTAGCTAGGCCTCGAGCATGGTCCGTATGTACCTACAGTAGCTAGGCCTCGAGCATGGTCCGTATGTACCTACAGTAGCTAGGCCTCTAGCGTGGTCCGTATGTACCTACAGTAGCTAGGCCTCGAGCATGGTCCGTATGTACCTACAGTAGCTAGGCCTCTAGCATGGTCCGTATGTACCTACAGTAGCTAGGCCTCTAGCATGGTCCGTATGTACCTACAGTAGCTAGGCCTCTAGCATGGTCCGTATGTACCTACAGTAGCTAGGCCTCTAGCATGGTCCGTATGTACCTACAGTAGCTAGGCCTCTAGCATGGTCCGTATGTACCTACAGTAGCTAGGCCTCTAGCATGGTCCGTATGTACCTACAGTAGCTAGGCCTCTAGCATGGTCCGTATGTACCTACAGTAGCTAGGCCTCGAGCATGGTCCGTATGTACCTACAGTAGCTAGGCCTCGAGCATGGTCCATATGTACCTACAGTAGCTAGGCCTCTAGCATGGTCCGCATGTACCTAGCTAGGCCTCTAGCATGGTCCGTATGTACCTACAGTAGCTAGGCCTCTAGCATGGTCCGTATGTACCTAGCTAGGCCTCGAGCATGGTCCGTATGTACCTACAGTAGCTAGGCCTCGAGCATGGTCCGTATGTACCTACAGTAGCTAGGCCTCGAGCATGGTCCGTATGTACCTAGCTAGGCCTCTAGCATGGTCCGTATGTACCTAGCTAGGCCTCGAGCATGGTCCGTATGTACCTACAGTAGCTAGGCCTCGAGCATGGTCCGTATGTACCTACAGTAGCTAGGCCTCTAGCGTGGTCCGTATGTACCTACAGTAGCTAGGCCTCGAGCATGGTCCGTATGTACCTACAGTAGCTAGGCCTCTAGCATGGTGCGTATGTACCTACAGTAGCTAGGCCTCTAGCATGGTCCGTATGTACCTACAGTAGCTAGGCCTCTAGCATGGTCCATATGTACCTACAGTAGCTAGGCCTCTAGCATGGTCCGTATGTACCTAGCTAGGCCTCGAGCATGGTCCGTATGTACCTACAGTAGCTAGGCCTCGAGCATGGTCCGTATGTACCTACAGTAGCTAGGCCTCGAGCATGGTCCGTATGTACCTACAGTAGCTAGGCCTCGAGCATGGTCCGTATGTACCTACAGTAGCTAGGCCTCGAGCATGGTCCGTATGTACCTACAGTAGCTAGGCCTCTAGCATGGTCCGTATGTACCTACAGTAGCTAGGCCTCTAGCATGGTCCATATGTACCTACAGTAGCTAGGCCTCTAGCATGGTCCGTATGTACCTACAGTAGCTAGGCCTCTAGCATGGTCCGTATGTACCTACAATAGCTAGGCCTCTAGCGTGGTCCGTATGTACCTACAGTAGCTAGGCCTCGAGCATTGTCCGTATGTACCTACAGTAGCTAGGCCTCGAGCATTGTCCGTATGTACCTACAGTAGCTAGGCCTCGAGCATGGTCCGTATGTACCTACAGTAGCTAGGCCTCTAGCATGGTCCGTATGTACCTAGCTAGGCCTCTAGCATGGTCCGTATGTACCTACAGTAGCTAGGCCTCTAGCATGGTCCGTATGTGCCTAGCTAGGCCTGTACTATCGTCCATAGTACATTTGACATTTTAGTAATTTAGCAGACGCTGTTATCCAGAGCAGTAGTGAGTGCATACATTTTCATACCAGTCCCCCGTGGGAATCAAACCCACAACACTAGCGTTGCAAGCGCCATGCTCTACCAACTGAGATACACGGGACTAGTACCTAGCTAGGCCTCTAGCACAGTATCTAACTCCAGGTTGATTTCTTTCAGAAATAGACAGTGAGAGCACCAATGCCACCCCTCCCTCTACCACCATAGGTTTTAATGACAGTTGGGGTGATATAGGTAAACACAGTTGCCATAGCTACAGTATAAGGGAAGGATTGGGTAAAGTTGCCCTTAGACGCTGCTCTTAGGTTCATTTTGCATTCCCCCCACTAATGGTTAAGGCTAGGATTGGGGGAGGGGAAACTAATCCTAGATCTGAGCGTGTTAGGGAGCAGGGAGGAAGGAGACACCCACCTAGACCACTCTGCTTCATCTCAGGGGACTGGCGAGAGCAGGAGGGGAAGAGACGGTAGCTGCCTGCTTTGGATGAAGATGTCTCCGACAGGACCTGGGGTGACACACACATTATATGGTAAGGAGCAAATTCAGAGCATTTGACACCATACACAGATCTCCATCACTGGCTGCCAGACTGAAGGACCACATGTAACCTCTGCCAGACAGAGAGGTAACTCAGAGCAACAACAGCAGGAAAGCCCTGGCTTATGGCTGCATCCTAACTCACGGAACACAAAAGTCTTATAGTATATCTCTATGGTCAAAAGATGCTTGCAATCCTTGTCTCATCTTTCACTACTATCACTACAACTACTCCTACCTCTGGCTTTATTGACAATAGAAGGTTGTGTGTGTGTGTGTGTGTGTGAGAGAGAGAGATTTTACCTCCATAGACCCAGTCTTGTGGTTGCGAATCAGAGGGGATCTCCGGTGGATGCCCATTGGCTCAGAGAGTGGTAGGGCCCGGTCGGGCTCGTCACGTGATAGATCCTCCAAGCTGCCGGGGTCTGTCTGTTTCTGATCATTCTGAACCAGGAAGGAGGGTGCCACAGACATGGGGCGCGTGCACACAACACATTTAAAAAACACAATATACCATACCCACACACTTCACAGGGCATTGATGTACCACTATGGGCACTTTCACATTTCCCTGTATGATCCGGAAGCTAGATTGGTTGGTACCCTGATCCGCGCTATAAAGCATGTGTGAAACTCAAACAAACCTTGGTTGAATGAATCCTGGACCTGCCAGAGTGGTGGGTTCAAGATCCAGGACCAGAGTACCAGGCTTTGTGCCACGGCAGCCCGAGTAGGGTTAAACTTCTGCCTGTTGTAAACAAGCTAGCTTGCTAAGTCATGTAGAATGTACATCTTGCAAATTGCACCGTGAAACGGTTATTTTCTGTTCTTGTTAAACCATAACATATTTTGTAGAATTCTCAGAGATGCCTCAAAACCAAACCAGGGTAGTGACTTTCATATGTGAAAACATCCTATTAGATTAACATTAGGACCAGACATTAAACACTTACCTCTGCGGAAGCGGGACGGAAGCCGAAGCCCATTGGTGCTTTCTCCTCCTCCTCGCAACCTTTGACCCCAGGGCTGAAGTGAAGCTCCACATGGAAACGCTCCTCTGACGACGGGTCCTGAGGGACAGCACAGAGAGGGCTTAGTGAAAGAAAGGGAAACAGACACACACCTACTACAGAAACACACACACCACTACCTTGTTGTTGTCCTCATACAGCATGATAACTATCTGGGTCATGTAGTTGAGTTCAGAAACGGCACCAAGGTAGTCCATCGCCCGCTTCCACTGCTGATCCTTCTCCTCCTGTCACACACACACCAATTATTGGATCAAATGTAGTTCTGTTGCTGTTGTTCAGGGAAATGTAGTTCTAGGTAACCGTAGTTCCTCTGTGGTAGTTGTGTGCTTACGTCGAGCAGGCCTCCGTAGCGGAAGGTGCTGAGTAGAGAATGGACGTGACTCTCGCTGGTGAAGTACAGACGTGTCCGCACGTGGCGACCTGGTGACATCACTCCTCGAGAGTACCTGAGTCGCCAGAGAAACAGAACATCAATGTTTTATTTAAGTTGCCGTCAAACATGGACCGTGTGAACAAAGACATATGTGGGACATAATTGAGTGAGCTACAACTTCATGTTGCAGTTGCCTTTAGATGCAGATCTAGGATCAGCTCACCCTTTCCAAATCTTAACCATTCAGAGAGAGGAAACGCAACTGACCTTAAATCAGCATCTAGGTGCAACTTGACTATTGCTGCCCTGCGAGTCAAGACTCACAGTGGATGGAGTTTGTTGACTGACTCATCCTCGTGGGTCCTCTGGAGGTCCAGCTGGATCTTCTTGACCAGAGGTAGGCAGTAGGCGTACGCTATGTCCAGCTTCTCCACTTTGTTAATGCCGTATTCCTGAGGAGAATACACAAGTCGTGAGAATTACTCCCTGACTAAGACACACAGTGGTCAGAGCGTTGCTATATACAAAGTCTGGGAGCATATAAACAGTGACTGGTATCCATCAACAGTAGGTATGAGGATGTCAGCCAGAGCCTCTGACAGCCTGTGGAGTTCCAGAGTATCCATCTACCGCTTACAACTGACCCACCCAACTCTCCCTCTCTCATCTGTGGTATGATAATATCAGCGAGGGCGTGTGACAATCTGAACAGCTCCAGAGTATCCACCTACCGCTTACAACTGACCCACCCAACTCTCCCTCTCTCATCTGTGGTATGATAATATCAGCGAGGGCGTGTGACAATCTGAACAGCTCCAGAGTATCCACCTACCGCTTACAACTGACCCACCCAACTCTCCCTCTCTCATCTGTGGTATGATAATATCAGCGAGGGCGTGTGACAATCTGAACAGCTCCAGAGTATCCACCTACCGCTTACAACTGACCCACCCAACTCTCCCTCTCTCATCTGTGGTATGATAATATCAGCGAGGGCGTGTGACAATCTGAACAGCTCCAGAGTATCCACCTACCGCTTACAACTGACCCACCCAACTCTCCCTCTCTCATCTGTGGTATGATAATATCAGCGAGGGCGTGTGACAATCTGAACAGCTCCAGAGTATCCACCTACCGCTTACAACTGACCCACCCAACTCTCCCTCTCTCATCTGTGGTATGATAATATCAGCGAGGGCGTGTGACAATCTGAACAGCTCCAGAGTATCCACCTACCGCTTACAACTGACCCACCCAACTCTCCCTCTCTCATCTGTGGTATGATAATATCAGCGAGGGCGTGTGACAATCTGAACAGCTCCAGAGTATCCACCTACCGCTTACAACTGACCCACCCAACTCTCCCTCTCTCATCTGTGGTATGATAATATCAGCGAGGGCGTGTGACAATCTGAACAGCTCCAGAGTATCCACCTACCGCTTACAACTGACCCACCCAACTCTCCCTCTCTCATCTGTGGTATGATAATATCAGCGAGGGCGTGTGACAATCTGAACAGCTCCAGAGTATCCACCTACCGCTTACAACTGACCCACCCAACTCTCCCTCTCTCATCTGTGGTATGATAATATCAGCGAGGGCGTGTGACAATCTGAACAGCTCCAGAGTATCCACCTACCGCTTACAACTGACCCACCCAACTCTCCCTCTCTCATCTGTGGTATGATAATATCAGCGAGGGCGTGTGACAATCTGAACAGCTCCAGAGTATCCACCTACCGCTTACAACTGACCCACCCAACTCTCCCTCTCTCATCTGTGGTATGATAATATCAGCGAGGGCGTGTGACAATCTGAACAGCTCCAGAGTATCCACCTACCGCTTACAACTGACCCACCCAACTCTCCCTCTCTCATCTGTGGTATGATAATATCAGCGAGGGCGTGTGACAATCTGAACAGCTGCAGAGTATCCACCTACCGCTTACAACTGACCCACCCAACTCTCCCTCTCTCATCTGTGGTATGATAATATCAGCGAGGGCGTGTGACAATCTGAACAGCTGCAGAGTATCCACCTACCGCTTACAACTGACCCACCCAACTCTCCCTCTCTCATCTGTGGTATGATAATATCAGCGAGGGCGTGTGACAATCTGAACAGCTCCAGAGTATCCACCTACCGCTTACAACTGACCCACCCAACTCTCCCGCTCTCATCTGTGGTATGATAATATCAGCGAGGGCGTGTGACAATCTGAACAGCTGCAGAGTATCCACCTACCGCTTACAACTGACCCACCCAACTCTCCCTCTCTCATCTGTGGTATGATAATATCAGCGAGGGCGTGTGACAATCTGAACAGCTGCAGAGTATCCACCTACCGCTTACAACTGACGCACCCAACTCTCCCTCTCTCATCTGTGGTATGATAATATCAGCGAGGGCGTGTGACAATCTGAACAGCTGCAGAGTATCCATCTACCGCTTACAACTGACCCACCCAACTCTCCCTCTCTCATCTGTGGTATGATAATATCAGCGAGGGCGTGTGACAATCTGAACAGCTCCAGAGTATCCACCTACCGCTTACAACTGACCCACCCAACTCTCCCTCTCTCATCTGTGGTATGATAATATCAGCGAGGGCGTGTGACAATCTGAACAGCTCCAGAGTATCCACCTACCGCTTACAACTGACCCACCCAACTCTCCCTCTCTCATCTGTGGTATGATAATATCAGCGAGGGCGTGTGACAATCTGAACAGCTGCAGAGTATCCACCTACCGCTTACAACTGACCCACCCAACTCTCCCTCTCTCATCTGTGGTATGATAATATCAGCGAGGGCGTGTGACAATCTGAACAGCTGCAGAGTATCCACCTACCGCTTACAACTGACCCACCCAACTCTCCCTCTCTCATCTGTGGTATGATAATATCAGCGAGGGCGTGTGACAATCTGAACAGCTGCAGAGTATCCACCTACCGCTTACAACTGACCCACCCAACTCTCCCTCTCTCATCTGTGGTATGATAATATCAGCGAGGGCGTGTGACAATCTGAACAGCTCCAGAGTATCCATCCATCCATCTTTCCAAACATCCATGCACCCACCCTCCCACCCAGTTCTCTCCACTCCATCTATCCACACCTCTCTCCACTCACCATTCCATCCATCCATCTTTCCAAACATCCATGCACCCACCCTCCCACCCAGTTCTCTCCACTCCATCTATCCACACCTCTCTCCACTCACCATTCCATCCATCCATCTTTCCAAACATCCATGCACCCACCCTCCCACCCAGTTCTCTCCACTCCATCTATCCACACCTCTCTCCACTCACCATTCCATCCATCCATCCACTCCACCCCTCCTTTCCTCCCTCCCTCACCTGTGGTATGATGATGTCGGCGAGGGCTCGGGACAACCTGAACAGCTCCAGTGTGTCCTCCAGGCCCAGCGTGGCGTTGTGCTGCACGTCGTACTTCACGCAGTCATAGATATCCGGGATCTTGCTGATGTCGTAGCGGCCGCTCTTCATCCGGAAGTCCCGCTCCAGCTTGGACCAGCGTTGCAGCATCAGCTCCAGAGTCTCACTGTGGTACAGCTGCAGGTCTGACGGTCAGGAGGAGAGGAAGAAAAGGAGATGGAGGAGAAGAGGAAGTAGAGGGCAGGTAGGAGAAACACAGTAGTCTGGGATTGGTACAGATCAAATCAAATTGTATTAGTCACATGCATTGAATACAACAGGTGTAGGTAGACCTTACAGTGAAATGCTTACTTACAAGCCCCAAACCAACAACCCAGTTAAAAAATTAAAAACGAATAAGAAATAAAAGTAATTAAAGAGCAACAGTAAAATAACAATAGTGAAACTATATACAGGGGGGTACTGGTACAGAGTCGAGGTGCGGGGGCACCGGTTAGTCAAGGTAATATGTACATGTAGGTAGAGTTATTAAAGTGACTATGCATAGAGGATAACAGAGAGTAGCAGCAGATCCACCTCGCCTTGTGCTGTATTGATTGCCAATGTATGGTTAGCGTTCAACATTGTACCGAGCTGAAATAACACCATCACAGTGCTATACTGTGTTAACATAAGGGTGTACCTGCAGATTTGGGGTCCTCTAGTCTCTTGCGTATCTGGGAGGTGAGACTCTGGATGAGTGTGTAGACCTGGTCACATGTCATCACAGGGTTCTCCACAATTCTCATAGAGTTAACCACAGAGGATGCACCTGTAGGGGCCAGCTGGATGGATGGATGGACACACACACATACACACACACACACACAACTCGCTAAAGAACATTATGCAATAATGAACAGCTTAAAACATCTAAATCTGCTTTGCTTTCATTACAACCAATTACAAAGCCCAGAATGACCAAAGAGCAGAGCAATAACACAGAACAATTTCCACCCTCCTGTAGCAATTACTAGTTTCTATACATCATCTCACTCATGTATGATTTAGCCTAGCTCCAGCTTGATTTAGCCTAGCTCCAGCTTGATTTAGCCTAGCTCCAGCTTGATTTAGCCTAGCTTCTGTCCCTTCCCATTCAGTAAGACGCATTAAAAAGGAAACTAAAAGCTTCAGAGAGGATTTGTGGAAAAGGGAGTTTGTTCTGCTCTGCTTGCAAACCTCATTAGGATTAAGCCCTTCCGGAGGCTAGATTTACTTTAGACTTTGTAACAATGCCTTTTTCTTTTTCACAGCTTGTGTGTCTAATGGAGGTAAGTATGGTGATCTACCCATGCTTTCCTGATAAGACTCATGTCAGCACCCCAAGTTAATGCCTAGGCCTGATAAGACTCATGTTAGCGCCCCAAGCTAATGCCTAGGCTAGGGCACACAGACGACCCGAGTTTGATACCTGAGGCACAAAACCAGTTTTGCTACGGTGTGCCATGAACACTACCCAGGTCAGTTGCACTTGGTGATTGGCTGAGCAGGAATTCAATAAAATCAATTACCCTATCGTAGTCCTCCTCTGTGAACTCCTGGTCTTTCTGCATGATCTCGTGGAGACGGGCCTTGACGCGGTGCTGGCAGCCGCTAAGCGAGTCGCTGTCGTTGTCCAGCAGGCCGTTCATGTTGGCACTCTTCACCATCTGCACAAGGATGGGCGTCAACTCTCCCTCTAACGCCAGCAGACCCTGCCAGGCAAACACTCAGGTAAACACATTTACACACAAAGAGCTTTGACCTCTAACCTCTGACCCCTGTGACGCTTAGTGGTTACTGTTAGGGAATGATCAGAATTAGTTGGGTAACATAGATAAGATGTTTTATTTCCATGATATGCTTAAGAGTTATTTCTCATAAGAATGTATTTTGTTGTACTATAGTGGTGGCCATTGGCAGTTATCTGTTCTATGTCAGGACTAAGTTGCATGGGCCGCAGAGAGGGAAGGGGTCATCATGTGTAAACATATCTTTTCTGTGTGCCAGTGACTCCCTAATTTTCTCATCGGGGAAAGGAGGGTGACAGTGTCTGGAATCACTCTATGCTCCCTCTTTGTTGACCTATAGGGTCACTCTCCTCTCCGTGAGTTTGTCCTCTGATTGGTTGTATTTAGAATTGGTTCTATCTAAATGACAATTTGATAGATATCATAGGTGGTAATGTCTTGGTACCATTTTGTACCAAGGACGAGATAAGAGCTTTGTTTAGGAGACCAAACTGAACGATAATTTATAGCCAACTCGGTCTTCTTTGGGGATACTCCTCTCAGTTGTAAAGTCTTTTCTTTGTGTAAGTTCCTAAGACCTGTGTTTTGTCATGTCGTCTTGAGGGGGTTGGATCTTTGCTATAAAGGAACCCATTTGCCATTATGTTGGGCACTCTCAACTTTTCATTAGAGATACTGAACTGTTGAAAGTCAAAATGCTATTGCAAAAGCTTAATTATTATTAAAGGTGAAGATTAAGCATAACTCTGACTCGTGTGATTTGCTCTCTCATCAGTTGGTAATTAAGGAAATTTCCACGACATTACCTTGGCGAAAGCTGCGGCAGTCATCTGCACTCTGCCCTCGTCAGACGCATAGATCTTGAGGTCGTGTCGGTACGTGCTGTGTAACCGTAGCAACCCGCAGCCAGGGAACCCAGCATAGTCTCCTAGAACGACAGACAATGATCTAATGATTTTTTCAGAGAACATAGTTGGCAACAGTGTTTTGGTGTGTGTGTGTGTCTCTCACCTTGTCCTCCGGGGTACATGCAGCGGAAGGCCCTGCCCAGCTCTTCAGCCTGTACCCTGCCTGCTGGTGTCAGCTCCCCTCCCCACTTCAACACCAGCAGCAGAGAAGGGCACTCCTTACGTGTGTCTGTGGAACAACACATCAGCTTAACTAGCAATCAATTCAATCCTACGTATCCTAAAACCTCAATTGAATGCCCAGGCTGGCTTTAACTGTGTGTGAAGTTGAGTTTGGTTGGTGACGTATTGTACTCAGGCATTTAATACAATTCGTATCACTGATAGCACAGTTTAAAATTGACAACACTTTTGTTACAATTAGCACACAAAGCATTTGTTACAAAATGAAAAAAATGAAGATTACGCAAAAGTAACTACAGATAACCTACCTACCACTCTGTGATAAAACTCACTAATTGGCAATGCCGACAGTATTTTTGTCATGCAGGGCTCAAACGTCTAGCGCTAGATAGAGAAACAATGACTATGAACTGGAGCAGAGTTGCAATTTGATGTGTTCATGTGAGGAGAAACTGATACCCAGCTCTTACTAGAGACCAGTGTTTATGCTGGAATGTCAAGTGATATCTGGCTACCATAAGACACTGATGCTTGCTGGAGGCTTGGCGCGTAAGGGACGTTTTACGATGGAACACCTTTTCCACAAATGCAACTCAGACATATAGTACATGGTGATGGTGGCTGGAGGAAAGCTGCCCCCTTATGATCTAAGCAGTAGAGGTGAAATGCTTCCTCCGTTTCCCCGTTTTCTGCTTCCTACCTTCCTCCTCGCTGGATGTTTTGGGCTGCCCGTGGGGCAGGTAGGTGATCTGCACTTTTCTGTTGATCCCAGAAAAGTGGCCATACCTGGAAAAGACAGGAATAGAAGAAAAGGGAGAACCATGTGTTATGACTGTCATCCATGTTCAGTCAATCATGCATTGAATAGCCTGGGTGTCAGTCTGTCTGCTTCAGCCAACTTGCCATTGTCTAGCTAGCTAAAACGTGCCTGGAAATCAGGGACTACGCAATGATAGTGTTGTTGAATGCAGAACCAGTTAGTCACTGACATTTATTTTTTTAACAGCCTCAACTTTGTTCTGGCTACTTGTAAATCCTTTGTCATTATCATAAACTAGTTACCAGTTCAAAGAGAACTGATTCACTCTTCCTCAATCTTTCAAATGTCTAAGAATTACATCTGATTGGACTAACCTACAGGTTCCATACACTACTTTACAGCTTTGTGATTGCACAGACAAAACTGGACATTATGTGCATTGTCCAGTTCATATTTTTCCGCAATCTAGTTTTGATGACATTTCGATAGAACTACGATGGCCCAGAAAGTCAAGAAGCCCCAGGTGAGATTGTGTGCCTAATAACACGTTGGCCTAGTTAGACATGTCACTCACATCTCCAGAACGGTCTTCAGCTGCTCCAGTTTGGATTTCTTCTCTTCGATCTCGCAGTCTTCTCTTCCATCACCCAGTTCTAGCAACAGTTGCCGAGCTATGTCCAGTACCTCCTAACCACACAAAGGAAATGGACAAAATGACAAAGCCATCAGAGAGATGGAATAGAATGTATTACTTTGAGGAAATTATTTTAACAGCCTTGTGGTTTACACAAACAAAATGGACAGTTGAAATGAGTTGTGTGAAATGGGATTCCTACATACAGCTTTGACCATCTAAACACAGGAATTGATACATTTGCGATCAAAGAGCGGTGCGATGGCTAACTAAGTAAGTGGATTATTTCAACCCACATCTAGCCAAGTTAGTAAGATATAACTAAGTACAGATGTAGTCAAATGAAGAGAAAAATCACAATTTACAATGGTTTTCTTCTTCTTGATCCTATGCAGTTGTTAATCAAACAAAACAAAAATTAACAGATTTTAGAAGTGAATCATGCAAGAGTGCCAATATATTTGACCGCATCTGTAAGTAAGTTAGCCAGATGTATTATTTACAGTTAGTTAACAATCCCTCCTACACTCATGCGCTAGCTACCGTAACACGTTACACTCATGCGCTAGCTACCGTAACACGTTTCCAAAAATGACGAAGTGGCCACAGTTGTGTTTACATTTGACCAAAATGTGACGTACACTAATCCACTTTCCATGCGTATTGTCCTCCTCCAAGGAGGAAATTATTTCCAGTCTCGTGGTTAACACAAACACATGGATAAGTACAGTTAAAAAGTTACGTAAAGTCAGCCATGTAAAATGAGATTCACACAAACATGTGACAGGAATTGATTTATTACTTGGCTAAAGTGAGTAAAATAAAGATAAACAGTGAAGTATATCCCCTAAAGGGCTACATACTATAGAAGAAACAAGGAAAGAAGATATAGTTTGTATAATATCAACCTTCCAGTACAAAAGCCTCTCAAGACCAGAAAGGCCTTTGTACTGAAACGCTGAAACTATAATGCCCTCTTCTCGTGTGGCTTTGTTGGTCGCTCATTCTATTTAGTTACCTGCAGTTGTTTTGGCTTCTTCAGCTTCAATTTCCCTGTCTTGTAACCCCCGTATTTGTCAAACAATTCAAAAAACCTATTGAAGAGAGAAAGACATTGTATTTTATACCAAAAATATATATATATATAAATTGTTTTTGACGTTTCGGTTAATGGCCATAGGCTACCTGCCGAGTCGTCATGGAACAGTGGATGTCATGAAACTTAATGACTGGTAATTTGTCAGGATTAATGACACGGTTTAAAGATTTAAAAGAGTTAAATAAAGATTCAATTAAAAATGTTAAACACAATTAAGGGGTCCTTGACGATCATGACATCTAAGGCATTACACCTAGACTTTACATACAGGGTTACCCAAGAACTCACATGGGATTCCGCACTTCCATCTTCATCTTTTGCTTAGGAGTTCGGTCTCCGTGGCGGATTATTGCGATGACACAGCGTAACTCCATCCTGATTGGAAGGAATGTGACAGTAAAAAGGAATATGAGTGAACAATGATGGTAAGTCGGGGTAATGACTTTTACCCCATCACTGGCATGTCTAAATAAGCAGAAACTTCACAGTGAAGCCTGTTATCTTTGAGACAGCAGTGGTTTTGATGTTGCGGCTACAGTAAAACTGTACATTTGTCTACCTCAAAGTTTTTGCGCCTACAAGTTTGTCTTGGCAACGTTTTACCGATCATATGCACTAACATACTAGTCTGTGTGTGTAAGACTCACATGGTGCCAGATGTGGTTGGGACGATGGGGATGTCCTCAGCCTCAGTAGGGATGGACCAGGGGATGTGGAACTGAGGAGCTAGCTCCCTCATCACTATATTACTGCAGAGGACAAGGAAACACAGTTCACATCATAGAAATACATTATGGTTAACATACAGTCAACATTTACCAACATCTGGATCTTCTGACGGATTATTAACTTCTATGTAACTAGTGAGTTAATAATAGCAAGTCATCTGTAGTACCATTTGTTTCCCCACTGACATTGCTGATAGCTACTTTATTGAGGAAACATGTTCTTACTATGACTGAAATGTGGTTGTTCTACCTAGCTATCTTAAGATGAATTCACTAACTACATGTCGCTCTGGACAAGAGCGTCTGCTAAAAATCACAAAAAAAAAAACTTGAAATGATTCAGGATCAGCTGTCCCAAACACCCTAGGCTACCTTTAATCAGTTTGTGCTGATCTGGACTAGTTGTTATTGGCTTACAGAAGGGGGTGGGGCAACCTTGATCCTGGAGGGTGCCAGGTTAATTTACAAACCAGCACCAACACTAAACTCAAATAACCAGTCTTCAACAAAGACCACAATTAGTCTAATCAGTTGTGCTACAGCAGGGGTGGATCTGAAGTCTGCCCCTGTTGGACCAAGAGTCAGACCACTATGTTGGACCAGGAGTCAGAACACTATGCCCCTGTTGGACCAGGAGTCAGAACCGGCATAGCCCTGGCATAATGTAACCCTATGAAAACACAATATGACCGAAATAGCCCTCTGGCACATCGTACCCCAGGATCTTGGCACAGTCGTCGTAGTACTTCATGGAGTTCTTGACGAAGCTGAAGCCGTTGACGTCACAGACGTAGGAGTGACCGTTGGCTCGGAGAAGGTCAAAGCCACACACTGTTTGCTGCAGGGGGAAAAGACAGTCAGATAGGAATGACATGTAGTGTAATTGGGGGTGGCATTATCAAGAATATCAATCAGGGTAAGAGGGGGAAAATGTACTTATTGAGGGTCTGTATTTGTTGATTCTCCTTTATATGACTTCAGCCTCTGTTCTGTTTTCTCTTGTCACTTCCCTTATCAAAGTGATCGATCAAGTTGAGAGTGCACTCAACAGGCTGCCTGGAGCTACAGTACGTCAGACCTGGGTTCTTTTTTTTAAGTCCTTTCTTTAGCCTGCCTGGGGTGCTAGGTGGGTGGGGTTTGCACTTTTCTATTGGTTCCATTGCAACAGGCAAGCACAGATAGGGTATCTAAAATAGCATTTGAATCCAGGTCTGAACTGTGTACCAGCTCATTAAATAGAAGAGGGGCAAATCAATGACAAATTCCACGTCGACCCATAGCCCCTACCCAGAGGCACTTGATGTAGATTTTATCCAGAGCAGCAAATAGTTCACACCTATCGGCTATTCAGTATAATGTGGCAATCTATTCAGCACCACGAGGGAATCGAACCCACAACCAACTGAGTCATAACTGACCTTGAATGCCAGGCAGACCTTGCGGGCCACTAGTTTCTCCATGGCGGTGAGCATGACGGGGTAGCGGATCTCCTTCCCCTCGCTGTCTCTCTCCACCTTCCCGTCCAGGGCAGGAGACTTCCTGGCCTCAGCGTGGGCATAGTCAGGCCCCACCGTATACACCTGAGGACACATACACATGGAGATTTAGTACACAGACACACACAGTGCACTCGCATAAGACAAATAAACAAACATGCATAGATACAGACAGACACACAGAAATACAGACTGACAATCGCATAACACACACCTTAACGTCCGTCCCGTCCGTCGGCATGAACTCTTCGTAGATGTAGGAGCCAGTCTTCCTCACGTTGCTCTCTGGTGAGTACACACTGCTCCGGCTCCCGATCTACAGGACAGAGGCAACAGCGTCAGAACTGGGAGAACTGCGTACTGTCTACAGCAGTGGTTCCCAAACTCCTTTAGCTCTGTGATCAACTGAAAGCTGTTGGTGTGAACCACCAACTAAACAGACCAATTATTCTACAACTCAGAATAAAACCACCCACCAACAGGCGCCCAGTGGACTAAACACTTGGGAAACGCTGCTCTTCACACGATAGGATAACATTAGGACTGAATGAACGTCTGCCATAATACTCAACTGTAACCAGAGTCAAAGAAAGAGACTAGGGTTCATTCATCAGTAGACAGTGTTGCACATCACTTATGATCTATTCCATTTCAGAGGAAGAACACAGAGCAGCTTACTACAGTCGACTGGGATGCTAATAATGTGTGTGATAAAATCAGCTATTGGGATCGAATGGTTATAAATCCTGACAAAAAAAACATTGGTCCGTTTTATGAAAGTCCCAAAAGCCCTCTGAGAATGTTAGGTGAGATCACAGTGAATAAAATAGACTGAGTCAAATATAATTTCAATGTGCTGTTGTATATTTGGAGGACTATGTATTACTATTGTAAGGGGAAGACGCTGATCTTGGGTCAGTTTTGCATTTTCCCCACTAATGGTTAAGGTTATGATTGGGGAGTTGATCCAAGATCTGTACCTAGATGACGTTTCACCTCAGAGCCTGTTAATAGAGCAGGAGGTAAGCCTGGCAGTTGTCATAATCAAGCAACTGGTGTGTACAGTTAAACACATACAAATAGAATATGGAACATATAGAGCCAATCACGATAGCTATATTCTAAATCGGGACGTTTTTCCAGACGAAACCTAGTCCTGGGGTGAATTCATTAGTTGCACACCGTAGCAAAGTGTCGGACGATGTTTTGAAACTAAAGGTTGGTCCATCCCAGTTTCGTTCCATTCCAGTCGGCTTGGTTCCGTTTCATTCCTAGTGAATACATCCTTGGATTAAAAAGTGCTTGCTCTTTAGTTCAGGACAAGGCTTAATCTGTGTCTGGGAAACAGCCCAATAGAATATAGCTAGATATAGAAAACATAATAGTTGACTGAAAGTATCACAGTTCAGGCAGTATTTAAAACAACTGTGAGGGACGGGATACTTTGGATTTTTGGTAATGAAACCCTTTATCTAATTCCCCAGAGTCAGATGAACTCATGGATACCATTTTTAAAAGTCTCTACATCAAGTATGAAAGAAATTCAAGAGACTAGCATTAGCACAATGACTAAAAGTCTATGGTATAACCTAGCATGCTATCAGTTACCATAGACTTCCAGTCATTGCGCTAAAACTATATTGGTAATGTTAGCAAGTTCCTTCAAAATGCATGCAGAGAATGTTTTTTTTCATCCACGAGTTCATCTGAAAAAGGGCTTCATTGACAAAATCTTGAAGTACCCCTTTAAGAATGTTATGACTAAAGACACAAACAACTAAACCATCTTTACATGACCTTTAGTTCTATCATCTACAGTGCATTCGGAAAGTATTCAGACCCCTTGACTTTTTCCACGTTTTCTTAGGCAACGGCTTCATTCTAAAATAGATTTTTTTAAATTCCCCTCAATCTACACACAATACCCCATAATGACAAAGAAAAAAGTTTAATAATAAAAAAATAAAAAAAGGAAATTGCACAATTGCATAAGTATTCAGACCCCTAACTTTGTTGAAGTTCCTTTGGCAGCGATTACAGCCTCGAGTCTTATTGGGTATGATGCTACAAGCGTGGCACACCAGTATTTGGAGAGTTTCTCCCATTCTTCTCTGCAGATCCTCTCAAGCTCTGTCAGGTTGGATGGGGAGCATTGCTACACAGCTATTTTCAGGTCTCTCCAGGCTGTGTGCTTAGGGTCTTTGTCCTGTTGGAAGGTGAACCGTCGCCCCAGTCTGAGGTCCTAAGCACTCTGGAGTAGGTTTTCATCAAGGATCTCTGTACTTTGCTCCGTTTATCTTTCCCTCGATCCTGACTAGACTCCCAGTCCTTGCCACTGAAAAACATCCCCACAGCATGATGCTGCTACCACCATACTTTACCGTAGGGATGGTGCCAGGTTTCCTACAGACGTGATGCTTGGCACTCAGGCCAAAGAGTTCAATCTGGTTTCTCATGGTCAGAGTCATTTAGGTGCCTTTTGGCAAACTCCAAGCGGGCTGTCATGTGCCTTTTACTGAGGAGTGGCTTCCATCTGGCCACTCTACCATAAAGGCCTTATCAGTGGAGTGCTGCAGAAATGGTTGTCCTTCTGGAAGGTTCTCCCATCTACACAGAGGAACTCTGGAGCTCTGTCAGAGTGACCATCGGGTTCTTGGTCACCTCCCTGACCAAGACCCTTCTCCCCCGATTGCTAAGTTTGGCCAGGCAGCCAGGTCTAGGAAGAGTCTTGGTTCCAAACTTCATCCAGAAATGTTTTGGTACCCTTCCCCAGATCTGTGCCTTGAAACAATCCTACCTCAGAGCTCTATGAACAATTCCTTCAACCTAATGGCTAAGCTTTCGCTCTGACATGTACTGTCAACTGTAGGACCTTGTATAGACAGGCGTGTGCCTTTCCAAATCATGTCCAATAAATGGAATTTACGACAGGTGGACTCCAATCAAGTTGTAGAGACATCTCATGGATGATCAACGGAAACAGGATGCACCAGAGCTCAATTTCGAGTCTTATAGCAAAGGGTCTGCATGCTTGTAAATAAAGCATATTTTTTTATTATTTTTATTATACATTTGCAAAAATTTCTAAAAACCTGTTTTCACTATGTCATTATGGGGCAGTGTGTAGATTGATGGGGGGGGGGGGGGGGGGGGGGGGGGGGAGTATTTAATCCATTTTAGAATATGGTTGCAAGATAACAAAATGTGGTAAAACTCAAGGGGTCTGAATACTTTCCGAATGCACGGTGTGTGTTATACCCTACTGGCAGTAGCATCACAGGTGATAACTGAATCCGGACCATCCGTCAGATCAGAAAATAACAGGTTCCGTTTCTTCGTTTGAAATTACTGTTGTGGTAAAGTGATGGTTGTTCTCCTCCCACTGTCAGAATAGGAGGTCTGCATAACAAATGGCACCCTGCTTCCCAATGTAGTGCACTACGTGGGCCCATAGGGCTCTGGTCATAAGTGTCGCACTATATTGGGAATAGGGTGCCATTTGGGACGCAGAATAGATAAAACCTAGGCCGTGTCTACACTTGACAGTTCATGCAGCTTTTGTATTCTGATTAGAGTTCTGACCATGGAATTCTAGACCTCCATTTAAATGTGTCTACCGTGTCCACATTGTGTCTGGATTCCCTTTTCCCACGTAATATTCAAAAGCATGTATTCATTCTGCAAACGGTGGAACTGGCTAAATCTGATAACAACAACTGGATAGCAGTAGCCAACTACTGTAGCTAACCTCTAACTAGCCAGAAAGCAACGTTAAAGGGATTGCAAAGAGGTTAGCATAACTCTAGCCAAACCAAAAATATGTTTTCTAAATAAGCTAGCTGGCTAGCATTTGAAGCCAGAAAAACACGTTCCTCACATGCTAAGAATGCATTTCCTCCAATGTTTAATGAAAAAAAGGTGCCTCTCGCTCCAAAAACACACAATTTCTGGAGACCTGTGGGCAGACTGCTGATGACGTTGCCCACTGTATGCGCTTTCGGTAGCCTGATTGCGTCCAGACTGAGGAGAAATCCACACACAATACATCCCTGACCAACTCCTGAAGTGGTCAGCCAGATCTGAACGCAATCTGACCACACGACCACCTGTCTTTTCAATGCGATCTTCGTAATCTGATAGCAGAGGTTGCATGTCAAGTGTCGACACAGCTCTAATGTCATCGTGTTCCTGCCTTGTTGATGAGCCCAGCCAGAGTGAGTGCCTGGTGTGGCTTCACCTATTTAAGTACCCTTAATGTGCTTTAGAATAAGTGCTATTATGGCTATGAGGAACTCTTCGGTTGGGGCTGAGGGAGGAGAGGAAGTGTGAGGGAGAAAGAAGCCTGGTCAAAAAGCTACCCCAGGGGCTTTCCCATGTGGGTTAGACAGAGGAACGTATTGGGGTCATTTTTTTTAAGGGTTTAACGGCTTAGGGATCAGAATGTGACCTTTCTGAAGAGGCGCTGGCTTCCCCCTCCCGCTGAGGTGGGGTAGTAGATGTAGACGTTGTGGTCTTCAGCACAGACGGGTTTCTCCACAAAGGGTTTAGGGAACACCTCCCCATTCACCTCCACATGGTCTTCTCCCTCGACCAGGTTACACTCTGGGGAAGACACACCAATACAAAGTTGTTTTCATTATTGCACACCGCAGCTAAATGTTTTGCAACAGAAAACATTATACAAAGAAAATTTGTTTTTTTGGACAAGTTCAGGTAGCCCCTCCTAGTTTCGGTCCACTTCTTCCATTCAGTTTGTAGTAAATACGAACCAGGTGCATATTGTCAGTTCATCGTCATATTCAGACGATGGTCAGCCCTTTCAACTGTAAATAGTAGGATTCAACCAGTTGAACCTGTACATTATAGTCCCCGTTTCAAAAACAGACAATTACATGTCTTAGTATACCATTGACAGTCCGTACAACCATGCCCTCATACACTGAATAGTGTTGTTTTATCAAAATTCTCAAAGTATCATGGCAAGCAAACAAAACATTGAGCAGACTGAATTCCCTGAGGAAATCAGAGTCCTAATGTTAGAAACTAACAGCTGGTCACATGTTTACTCTTCAAGCTACAGCACACAGTATTTGACAAAAAGCAGGTTCTTAAAAGGACCATTGAGTGGAGTCTGCTTCATGTTCTGTTTTTGACATTGAAAATCAAGTATCATGATAACACTGACAGCTCTACCTTTACTGAGAAAGGGTTGTAACATTTTAGAAGCATTAGACCAGAACCTTGATAGACTAAGTTCAAACATTAGTCATGAAGGTCAAGCTCGTTGTTACATCTACTGGCCCTACTGGCGTGACTTCTAAACTGTAAATTGAGGTCGCTATTCTACCGCCATTACACCCATCAGGGATGAAGAAGACCTAACCCATCTAGTGAACTCTACCTTGCGGGACTGTGTTCAATCAGAGCATTAAAAGGGAAAATGAATGGCCTCCAAGTCACGTCACCACACTCAGATATAATCACAGAATGCTCACAACCTAAGACACTCATAACTGCAATATTTACCACAGGAACCAAAGTAAATCAAGTCAGTGTCCCAAATGGCACCCTATTCCCTATATAGTGCACTACCTTTGACCAGGGCCCATAGGGATGAAGGGAATAGGGTGCCATTTGGGACATTGTCCGACATCCTCCCAAGGCAGTGTTGTTCTAAGGCTGGAGAAGTCTGTCTGGTGTTTAAGAGAGAAAAACCGAGACCTCACTGGAAAGTGGTTTTATTCTTTCTCTGACTATAACCAGGTTTCCATCCAACCTTTTTATGCAAGTAAAGTACATCAGATAAATAAAAAGTCACAACAGGCCTGAAGAAAACTGTTAATTTGTTGGTTCATTTTTCAAATGTCGACAAAACAAGATTCACAGCAGAACTGTCTTTTTAGAGTGTGGTGTCAAAAAAGTAGAGCATCTCTTTATTACAGACAAACCTCTCACCATCTTTACAACCATTGAATCTACAGGTTTTGACTATAACAGTTTACAATATAAGGTAGCGCCAAGTAATTTAGTCTCCTCAACAACCACACCATTCATTACCAGATTCAGTTGAGGTCTAGAACTTAGGGAATGAGTTGTACCAAATACAATGCTCTAAGTTGTAGAGATGTCCAGGACCAGTTTATTACTGGCCACCCATTCCAAAACAGACTGCAACTCTTTGCTAAGGGTTTCAGTGACTTCATTAGCTGTGGTTGCTGAGGTGTATATGGTTGAATCATTAGCATACATGGACACACATGCTTTGTTTAATGTCAGTGGCAGGTCATTGGAAAAATTAGAAAAGAGTAAAGGGCCTAGAGAGCTGCCCTGCGGTACACCACACTTTACATGTTTTCTTTAATGGAAGCGTCAAACCCTTTGAGTTCTATTAGATAGATTGCCATATTGTGGATTCGGAGCTAAGGTTGAAAGCCATAACACATATTTTTTTCAACAGGTTAGGGTCAATAATATCAAAAGGCTGCACTGAAATCTAACATTACAGCTCCCATAATCTTCTTATTATCAACTTATTTCAACCAATCAGTCATTTGGGGAACGTTGAAAAAAATGTGTCAGAAATGGAGCTTACATGATTCCTTATTCCACATGTCAGAGATGTGATGTTTGTTCGATATGATATACTGTATAAGTTCCTGGGGAGAATACAACACTACGTAAGTAGTGAGAAATACATCCTGCCTAAGACGCACAGTGGTAAGTAAGGGAGCATCTGAACTGTGAGACAACGGACCAGCATTCCTGTGGAACGCTTTAGACACCTTGTAGAGTCCATGGCTCGATGAATTAGGAGGTGTGTGTGTGTGTGTGTGTGGGGGGATGCTGGCATTCTAGGCAGAGTTCCTCTGTCCAGTGTCTGTTCGGGGGTATCATCGGATGGGGCCACAGTGTCTCCTGACCCCTCTTGTCTCAGCCTCCAGTATTTATGCTGCAGTAGATTATGTGTCGGGGCCAAGGGTCAGTTTGTTATATCTGGAGTACTTCTCCTGTCTTATCCGGTGTCCTGTATGAATTTAAGTATGCTCTCTCTAATTCTCTCTTTCTTTCTCTCTCTCGGAGGACCTGAGCCCTATGACCATGCCTCAGGACTACCTGGCATGATGACTCCTTGCTGTCCCCAGTCCACCTGGCCGTGCTGCTGCTCCAGTTTCAACTGTTCTGCCTGCGGCTATGGAATCCTGACCTGTTCACCGGACGTGCTACCTGTCCCAGACCTATTATTTGACCATGCTGGTAATTTATGAACATTTTGGCCATGTTCTGTTATAATCTCCACCCGGCACAGCCAGAAGAGGACTGGCCACCCCTCATAGCCTGGTTCCTCTCTAGGTTTCGGCCTTTCTAGGGAGTTTTTCCTAGCCAACGTGCTTCAACACCTGCATTGCTTGCTGTTTGGGGTTTTAGGCTGGGTTTCTGTACAGCACTTTGAGATATCAGCTGATGTACGAAGGCCTATAGAAATACATTTGATTTTGATTTGTTCTTTTGCCCGTCTTAATCTTTTATTTTTATTGGCCAGCCTGAGACATGGCTTTTTCTTTGCAACGCTGCCTAGAAGGCCAGCATCCCAGAGTCGCCTCTTCATTGTTGCCATTGAGACTGGTGTTTTGCAGGTACTAATTAATGAAGCTGCCAGTTGAGGACTTGTGAGGCGTCTGTTTCTCAAACAAGACACTAATGTACTTGTCCTCTTGCTCAGTTGTGCACCGGGGCCTCCCAATCCTCTTTCTATTCTGGTTATAGCCCGTTTGCGGTGTTCTGTGAAGGGAGTAGTACACAGCGTTGTACGAGATCTTCAGTTTCTTGGCAATTTCTCGCATGGAATAGCCTTCATTTCTCAGAACAAAAAGAGACTGACGAGTTTCAGAAGAAAGAAAGATGCTCTAGATACTCAACTAGTCTAAAGAAGGCCAGTTCTATTGCTTCTTTAAACAGCACAACAGTTTTCAGCTGTGCTAACAATTGCAAAAGGGTTTTCTAATGATCAATTGGCCTTTTCAAATACTAAACTTGGATTAGCTAACACAACGTGGCATTGGAACACAGGAGTGATGGTTGCTGATAATGGGCCTCTGTACACCTATGTAGATATTCCATTTTTTTATTTTATAAAAAAAACATGTAAATAACATTTCCAGCTACAATAGTCATTTACAACATTAACAATGTCTACACTGTATTTCTGATCAATTTTATGTTATTTTAAATGGACAAAAAATGGCTTTCCTTTCAAAAAAACAAGGACATTTCTAAGTGACCCCAAACTTTTGAACGGAAGTGTATGTATTTCTATCAAAACGTTCTAAAACATAGTGCCCTGCTGAACACGCCCAGTTATCTTCGAACCCTAATGACTGATTTACACTACAGGGCCGAGAACAAGAACTGTACTGGCTCAGTTATTTTATTTTCACATTGTCCTTTCCAGCAGAGTTCCAGCAACTGTGGTGGATGGATAACCAGGCCAGCCCAACACAGTACAGTACAGCTTGGCTCAGTATTGTGAAAACAGTACAAAGTTAAGAGTGACAAGAAAGCTATAGCACCAGTAGAGGCGACAGGGACAGAATATTGACCATTCCTGATGGGACAGTCAACGCTTGACCTATGGGGAACACACACTGACCGTCTGGTTTATCTGGGTCGCGGTTCAGCACAGCGTAGCGTGGCAGATCGATGCCTTCCTGCTGCAGGATACGATATACCTCCCTCCTACAAAACAGACAAAACATAACATTCAGCATTCAAGTGAGAGATAGTCAGCCATCTCACTTAACATGAACGCTGTATATCGAAGGCAGCACACATCACCACGTGACACCAGTCCAAACAATGCTGGTCACACATCACCACCAGTAATCACCATAATATAACATCATACGGTCCTTATTCCACATAAGACCTCCAGAACAGCACAGTATTAACCATGACGCTCTGTGATAGCTACACCCCTCTATACAGAACGCTAGGGTTGTCCCGATACATGGAAAATATGGTAAATATTGTGTCTTATTACTTGGATAATAAACACGTGACTCTGGGTAACAGAATAAGGCCGTTTGTTTCCCAACATCAGGACTGTTTTCCTCAAGAAATAAAGTCTGCTTCTTGTTTTATTAGCTTGCCATGATACTTCTAAATCAGAGTATTGTGATACTGTTGTCATGACAACCCTACAGTATGCATCTCTAGTTTTGGTTGTACCTGTCCTGTATGTAGTACTGTGTGTTCAGGTCATTGATGAGCAGTGGGTTTCGGAGATTGGCGTAGCTCACTGCCTTGTCCAGCGGGAATCCTACAAATTCAAATGCAACACCAACTGTTAGCAAATCCTATACGCAGGCTACACAGTATGTGTAAACTTCGCCAGGGGCAAGAATGGGACACATTAATGAAGACAGACAAGTGAAAGAAATTGAAATGAGTGGGCAAACATTGTTCAAATGGGTTTCTCCAACACTTTGCTAAAATCAATGGTAGCAAATTTAGTCACATTAGTCAAAACAGGCTGTTTGTGGTGTCAGACAGAATTACTCAAGATGGGTTGAAGACGAGTAATGCTGACACAGCGTGGTACGAGAACGGGCTGTCTGTGTGTGTGTATGATGTAGTGTGCATGTGACTGTGTTTAAATATGTGTAATCACTTTTTGGACTATAGAATAATGGGTGGGGTAATTAAGTTGAATACAGTTATTTCATCAGCGAACAGAGTTGGTGTGTGTGTGTGTGTGTGTTCCACCTTTGGAGTGGAAGGAGACGAGGCAGTCACACAGGGGCCATTTGTCCACGGGCTCGTTGAGAATGACGTCCTCAGGGAAGATGACCACAGTGATGTACTCAAACCTGCACAGACGCTCCAGAATCTGGGTCATGGGCTTTGACTTGGACTTCTTCATCATGGAACAGATGCCCACCACGATCTGTCGCTCCGGAGGCTGAGGGGGGGGGGGGAGATCACTTTATTGAGTTAGGCTACTTTGTCTATTGACGACAGTCTTGAGTAGCTTTACAACCAGTCAACCAACTAGTCAATGAAATGGTTCAACAGTTGTCACAAAAGTGCTTTACAGTTGAGTAGTCTCATGATGTCTTACATGATCTTGTGCTGTGGAATTAGCCCTAATATCTGTAGCCTCCATTGTGATGGTATCTACAGTTGAAGTCAGAAGTTTAAATACACCTTAGCCAAATACATTTAAACTCAGTTTTTCACAATTCCTGACATTTAATCCTAGTAAATTATTCCCTGGTCAGCTAGGATCACCACTTTATTTTAAGAATGTGATATGCCAGAATAATAATAGAGAGAATTATTTATTTCAGCTTTTATTTCTTTCATCAAATTCCCAGTGGGTCAGAAGTTGACATACGATCAATTAGTATTTGGTAGAATTGCCTTTAAATTGTTTAACTTGTGTCAAACGTTTCAGGTAGCCTCAAAACAAACTTCCCACAATAAGTTGTGTCCCATTCCTCCTGACAGAGCTGGTGTAACTGAGTCAGGTTTGTAGGTCTCCTTGCTCGCACACGCTTTCTCAGTTCTGACTACAAATTTACTATAGGATTGAGGTCAGGACTGTGTGATGGCCTCTCCAATACATTGACTTTGTTGTCCTTAAGCCATTTTGCCACAACTTTGGAAGTATGCTTGGAGTCATTGTCCATTTGGAAGATCCATTTGTGACCAAGCTTTAACTTCCTGACTGATGTCTTGAGATGTTGCTTCAATATATCCACATCATTTTCCTCCTCATGATGCCATCTAGTTTGTGAAGAGCACCAGTCCCTCCTGCAGCAAAGCACCCCCACAACATGATGCTGCCACCCACGTGCTTCACGGTTGGAATGGTGTTCTTTAACTTGCAAGCCTCCCCCTTTTCCTCCAAACATAACGATGGTAATTACGGCCAAACAGTTCTATTTTTGTTTCACCAGACCAGAGGACATTTCTACAAAAAGTACAATCTTTGTCCCCATGTGCAGTTGCAAACCGTAGTCTGGCATTTTTAATGACGGTTTTGGAGCAGTGGCATCTTCCTTGCTGAGCGGTTATGTCGATATAGAACTCGTTTTACTGTGGATAGAAATACTTTTGTACCTGTTCCTCCAGCATCTTCACAAGGTTCTTTGCTGTTGTTCTGGGATTGATTTGCACTTTTCGCACCAAAGTACATTTATCTCTAAGAGACAGAACGCATCTCCTTCCTGAGCGGTATGACGGCTGCGTGGTCCCATGGTGTTTATACTTGCGTACTATTGTTTGTACAGATGAACGTGGTACCTTCAGGAAGAAATTGCTCCCAAGCATGAACCAGACTTTTTTCCCCCTGAGGTCTTGGCTTTTTTCTTGTGGTTTTCCCATGATGTCAAGCAAAGAGGCACCGAGTTTGAAGGTAGACCTTGAAATACATCCACAGGTACACCTCCAATTGACTCAAATTATGTCAATTAGCCTATCAGAAGCTTATGAAGCCATGACATCATTTTCTGGAATTTCCAAGCTGTTTAAAGGCACAGTCAACTTAGTTTATGTAAACTTCTGACCCCCTGGAATTGTGATACAGTAAGTGAAATAATGTCTGTAAACAATTGTTGGAAAAATGACTTGTGTCATGCACAAAGTAGATGTCCTGACCGACTTGCCAAAATTATAGTTTGTAAACAAGAAATTTGTGGAGTGGTTGAAAAACGAGTTTTAATGACTCCAACCAAAGTGTATGTAAACTTCTGACTTCAACTGTAATAGTAATGGAGGTTACCATATCAGGGCCAGTTGTCTAATGTACTTTCATGCGGGTGATTCATGTGTGACATCATGAGGCCTGATGTAATCTTGTGTCGTCTCGTCTCATGCGGTCTCACCGAGTCTGTGTCCTCGTCGTCCTCGTACAGCTCCATGTCGGTCCTCATGCTGCAGCCGTCGTAGTCCTCCAGGCCCTCGCTCTCATCGTCCTCGCAGCCCACGAAGAATCTGGGAGCGCCGCGCTGGCTCTCGCCCGGGCTGGCGGGCTCTGACATCACAATCCCCGGCGGCAGCCCTCAGCGTCCCGCCGCGCCATCGCACACCAACACACCGCCGGGGAGGGCCGCCGATGGAGGCGCACAAGGCCTACTAGGAGCTGATTGGCTGGTGACTCAAGTCTCGAGGTGGGCTAAACTGCTCTGTGGGGTGTATTGGGTTGGGGGTGGTAGGGGGTTGGGTGAGGAAGGGAAGGGGATACAAGAGCTGGTCCTGGGGCAGGGGGGAATGTGTTGAGGGTTAAGTTGTAATAGGTGTGTGACAGACTATGTTAGTCGTAGTGGTGATGGTGTTTCTGGGGTGGGGTTGCTGAGCCTCATTCTTTACTTAGCGGTTAAAGATCTCATGTTTCGGGCCTGGCCTGGGGCTGGGCTTCTTGTGTGGTCTCAGGACTAGTAGGGGTAGATCCAACTATAATGGGACCACAGCCCATTCCTCTATGCTTGTCCAAGATCAACAGAGTCTAGAAATGAAACAGAGAGATTATAGAGGATATTCAATAGCAGGTACCCCAGGGGTACACGCAATGCGGCGAATAAAAATGTGATTCACATGTAAATACAAAAACTATAAAAAAGTTGAAATAGTACTGCTACTACCAGCAGTACTACACCTGCACCTGTCGATGACACAAGTTGTTCTGCTTCCACGAGCACATCCAATGCTAGCATCAGTAATTCAACATGTGAAGGACCAGCTAGCATGGACACTGACAGTTGTGAATCTGATGCAGCCGAAGAGCTACTGCCCCCTTACCAGGGAAAGCACCGAACAGACAATGACGTTAGACGATCGAAGATGCACAAATATGATGAGAACTACATTGATTTGAAATTCACTTATATTGAGAGTAGTGCATTCCTCAGGCACAGCGTGTTACAGTATATGTGCAGAAGTACTATCTCACAACTCGATGAAACCGTCACTCTTGCGCAGACATTTAGAAACAAAACATCCCAATTTGAAAAATAAGCAACAGGTGTTCTTTCGGCGAGAAATAAGATGACTTTCAAGTAGTAAGACATGTATAAAAGCAACAGATACCATTAATAAGAAGGTGCTAGAAGCGTCTTATATGGTGATCTACTGAGTGGCTAGGACAGTCAAGTCCCATACTATTGTGGAGGACTTAATTATTCCTGCTGCTGCAGATATGGCTGGGACAATACTGGGAGAAAAGGCAACAACAACAAATACACAGACAATTCCTTCATCAAACAACACACTGTTTCACGACACATCAGTGACATGGCAGGAGATGTTTTGAAACAATTATTGCTTCGCATACAAGCCAGTGAATTCTATGCGTTACAGCTGGATGAGTCAGACGTGGCGGGCCTGGCACAGCTCCTGGTATGTGTTCGTTACGTTTATGGGTGGTCAATTAAGGAAGACATCCTCTTCTGCAAACCACTGGAAACCAGGACAACAGGAGAGGATATTTTTAAAGTAGTGGACAACTTTGTGACATCAAATGGACATCGGTGGTCAAGATGTGTTGGTATCTGTACTGATGGCACAAAAGCCATGACAGGGAGACATAGTGGAGTGGTAACGCGCGTGCAAGCAGTTGCTCCCGACGCTATTTGGGTATATGGCAGCATCCACTGAGAGGCTCTTGCTGCTAAGGGAAATACGTTTTGGACACTACAGTGAAAATGGTTAACTTTGTTAAAGCAAGGCCCCTGAACTCATGTATTTTCTGCACAACGCAATGATATGGGCAGCGACCATGTAACGCTTTTACGACATACAGAAGTGCGCTGGTTATCAAGGGGCAAAGTATTGACACGTTTTTTAAAATTGAGAAACAAGCTTAAAGTTTTTACTGACCATAATTCTCACTTGTCTGACTGCATGATGGCGAGTTTCTCCAGTCCACTTACTGATATCTGAACAAGAGAGCCTCATCGAAAATTACAACAAGCGGTTCTGTGAAAATTTTATTTAGTCAGAAGCCACTGCCAGATTTCAGGATTGGGCTGCGCTCAGAGTATCCTGCCTTGGCAAATCACGCTGTTAAGACACTGATTCCCTTTGCAACCATGTACCTATGTGAGAGTGGATTCTCAGCCAGCACTGACATGAAAACGGAATACAGGCACAGACTGTGGGAAATGATTTAATGCTGAGACTCTCCGATACAACCCAAAATTGGGTTGTTATGAGCATCCTTTCAAGCACAAGTTACTCACAATCTTTGATGAACAAATAAGGTTTTATATGTAAGATGGTTAAATAAAGACCAAAATGTATTATTATTATTATTATTATTATATTATAATTTGTTCCCTGGTCCTGTAAGAGCTCTTTGTCACTTCCCACGAACCGGGTTGTGACAAAAACTCACTCATTCTTATGTTTAATAAATGTATTGTATAGTGTGTGTGTGGCAGGCTTACAATGATGGCAAAAAACATTTGAGAGTGCGCTGACCCTGGTGCTAGAGGGGGTACGCCGCTGGAGTGCGCTGACCCTGGTGCTAGAGGGGGTACGCCGCTGGAGTGCGCTGACCCTGGTGCTAGAGGGGGTACGCAGCTGGAGGTAGAATGTTTGAAGGGGTACGGGACTATAAAACGTTTGGGAACCACTGGCCCATAGGATTCCCAACAGCATCCATATTACGACCGGGGGGGGAGGGGCTAGAGGCCCAGTTCCATACTGATAATTGCTCTGTAAAACTGGACACTGCGTCCGCGCCCCAGAGTGTGACCAAGCTCATCTGTTAAGAGCACACAGCAGTGGCATGAGGGAGCATCGATTCCCCTCCAAACACTAAATGTTACACCGCCTGCCCTGACATCAGCAAAACCCTGTAATCAGGCGTTGGAAAACCTTAGGAAGAACACATCTGTTGTATGTGTTGTGTGGATGATTTGACATCAGCGCTGAACTGTGGTCGCAGGTCTGTGTCCCATGACAGAGCAGCACTAGCCTACATCGCCGATTACTAAGCTCTCGGTTAGCTGTTACCACTCATTACAACCTGCCACATCATACAGAACTTTGGAAGACAAGCCTCTTGTAGAGACAATATCCAGCCAGTTGATTCCCATCAGGAGAGCTGTTATTCACAGACTGTTACTAATATTCTGTGCCTGGCTGAGTATTATAGAATAGCCTAGTCAGGCTACAAAATATGTTGCCTAATTACTGCACAAAAGCATCTTACATGCCTGGACATGTCAACAACAAAAAACCTAGCGAAGAAAATGGAGAAGCCTAAAACGTGATTACCTACAATATAGGAACTAGGTAGGTGTAGAGGAGGAACTGCAGGTGAGTGTGTAGAACCATTGGCCATTGTCTCTAATTACTCTACCTACTTGAACGATGCTGCATTAAAATCACATCATAGAGAGACAGAAATGTCAACACAAAATCCTGTACTTGCCAGCACTGACTAAATGAAAGCTAGGCACAAACAGAACACTGCTGTTTGATATCTGCCCCCAACTCCCATACAAAGCTCAGTTCTGCTGACTGTGTGAAAGTAGCAAAGTCCATGGTACATTGGCCATCATCACTAATGGTAGGCTAGATGCCGTTACAGTGACTATTAGCCGTGAAAAAGCTCAAAGACAATTTAGGCTATCCATGTGAGTAATGAATCTAACTGAAAAATCATAATGAGAGTTGATTAATCTTCACAAATCTATCAATCTGCACACCAAAGTAAGCCGGTTAACTTCTCTAGGGTAGGGGGCAGCATTCGGAATTTTGGATGAAAAGCATGCCCAAAACTGCCTGCTTCTCTGGCCCAGAAGATATGATATGCTGGTAGATTTGGATATAAAACACTAAAGTTTCCAAAACTGTTAAAATAGTGTCTGAGTATAACAGAACTGATTTGACAGACGAAAACCTGAGAAAAATCCATTCGGGAAGTAGTTTTTTTTGTTGGTTTTGTAGTTTTCTATTCAATGCCATTACAGTATCCATTGACTTAGGACTCAAATTGCAGTTCCTCTGCCTTCCACTAGATGTCAACAGTCTTTAGAAATAGTTTCAGGCGTGTATTCTGAAAAATGAGGAAGTAAGAGCAGTCTGAATGGGTGGGCCCTAAAGTGTCATAGAGCTTTTTCATATGTCCGACCGAGAGAGTGCCTTTCTTGTTTATCTTTTATATTGATGACGTTATTGTCCGGTTGAAATATTATTGATTATTTAGGCTAAAAACAACCTGAGGATTGAATATAAACATCGTTTGACATGTTTCTATGAACTTTACGGATACTTGGATTTTTGGCTGCCTGTTTTGACTGCATTTGAGCCTGTGGAATACTGAAGAAAACGCACGAACAAAACTGAGGTTTTTGGATATAAAGAGACTTTATCGAACAAAAGGAACATTTATTGAGTAAATGAATGTCTGCTGAGTGCAACCATATGAAGATCATCAAAGGTAAGGGATAAATTTGATCTCTATTTCTGACTTGTGTAACTCTTCTACTTGGCTGGTTACTGTTTGTAATGATTTGTCTGCTGGGCTATGTTCTCAACTAATCGTAAGGTATTCTTTCGCCGTAAAGCCTTTTTTAAATCTGACACCGTGGTTGGATTCACAAGAAGTTAATCTTTAAACCTATGTAAAATATGTTTTGTTTTCTGAATTTTTATAATGAGTATTTCTGTATTTGAATTTGGCGCCCAGCAGTTTCACTGGCTGTTGAAGAGGTGGGACGCTAACGTCTCACGTACCCAAGAGAGGTTAAGCCCTACAAGCTGAGAGGGGACGTACCATTAGAAGGATTTTTTTCTATTAACAATCTCTCACACACCAGTCTTGATCTGTCAACAGAGGACAGTCAGTAACACATGGCATCAAATAGTATTAGATTAAAACCCAGGTAAACATAAGGAAAATCCCTTTTACATCTTGGCATGCAGTTTATTTATTTAAACTCTTTCCCTAGTTAACTTAAGGGGATTACCCAGGGCTTTGGAGCTATGGTTTAAACTCCTCTATTACACCTGTTCACTCAGGGCTGCAGGGGCAGCATGGGGTGAGAGCTATTCCTTTCTCTTGGGTCATTAGGCTACACTGGCTAACAATAAGACTCATCTCAGACAAACTTACAAATAGGTTTTATGTACCTGTGCGGTGCATCCAGGTAGAGTCCAATAGAGTTGAAATTTTAAAACAAAATAATCTTTGCTAATTAAGATTTCTCTTGTTCCATATCAATGTCAGGTAACCAAAGAATGTAGCAACTCACTACCTAAATATAAAAACAATCTGATGTTGCTGACTGCACAGAACACTAGTCCTATAAACAGTATGCCAAATTCTAGCCCATGATGTACTCTTAAGGAGCCTATCGTTACCCCTAGAGGGCAGAGGTAGAGGTAGACTGGCTCTGACAGCCAAAAGAGCCAATCACTCCATCTAAACTTGAATCAATTGTCACTTGCGATACAGTCCTAGAACCATAAAGCCCTCTACTTTCATATCAGATCAATTATTTCACAAATGCAAAAAACACTTACTGTGCACTGTTTCAACCCGGCTTTATCAGTTGCAGCCAACAGTATCTTTCAGTAAGTTTGTGGCTGCCTTCGTTACACACAGGTGTTCTGAGCATTCTAGATAGCTAATTAGAACAGGTGGTCCCTCTATCTTCCATATTCACGCAGTGTAACATGGAGATATGCCCGTGTAGGAACACTACACCCCCCCCCCCACACACAAAAAAAAAGGTCTCAATTTAACGTTTTATAATAAAAAAATAAAAAAATTATGTACTCCCCCATACATAAGACATCTTCGTCCAATAACTTGTGTAATGGAACTGAGATTCATGATCAAATTCATGATACTAATAAACATTTACATATTGTCTTTTTGTGTGTGTAAAGAATGTCTATTAAAGCATAACATAAATAAACAATTACATCCAAATGTAAATATGTGTTATTAATATAATGAATTTCGCATCCTATTTATAGGGCTAAGTGAACACTCACATCCTGCATTGACGAGAGAGTTGTAAACGGTTGCAGATGCACAGATGCACGCAGCAGTCTTTCATCAAATCAATGTTACATCTTGCGAGATGTTGATTGTCCTATTCTTTTAAAGCCCTGATATGTCGTTGTGTCAACATGAGGGTTGAACCTCGGCCCTCTTATCCAAGGGGCAGGGAGAGAAGACTTAATTTGTTCTCGGCTTCAAAACCATGATCAAAACTAGCTAACGTTAGTGTGAATAAATCAGAAAGCTAGGTTAGATTAGCTAGCTACGTTAGCTATTTTATCCGAACACCTCGAATAATACTAGCTATAGTTAACTACCTAGGCCATCTTAAATAACAGAGCAATAATAATAATAAATAACATTAGCATCATAGCTAGATAGCTGAACACATAACAGTAACGTTAGCTAGCTACGTTTGCAAGCTAAGCTAAACTAGCTAAGACTGGTAACGCTAGTTAGCTATGTAATCAAGTCTGTATTCATGCCATTTTTGTATGTAATCAATGCCCCCCGTGACTCAGCTAGCTAGTACTCGTAGTCATTAAACCAGATATATAACTGTCGATGATAGTTAAGCAACAAGTTACTTACGAAGTGGCTATATCGTTTTGTTGACGTCTTTTCGCCTCTTTCCCCTTTGACAGCTTTCAAGCGATACCTCACTTCTTCTTCGGTGAAGTTTAACAGCGGTTGGCATCCAATAAATGTTGCATTATCGCCACCTACTACTACTACTTCTTCTTCGGTGGAGATTATCGGCGGTTGGCATTACCGCCACCTACTGTACTGGAGTGTGAGACAGAGAGAAACTAAATCCTATCTGACAGCCCCGTTGCTCTTAAAAAAATTGAAAATATTTGAGACTATATCTAATGACGTTCTACTCAATCCACTCTTTAAAATAATTTCCTGTATCCCCTTCTCCCTCATACTAGATATCAGCCTCTTTCTTTCCCTCTGATACTGCCCACACTGTAGCAATACATGCTTCACGGTCTCTGTTTCCTGGCAATAATCACACTTTCCTGTTGGATGCTTTCCTGTCACATTTAAGTCTTATTTAACCGACTGTGTCTCACCCTTAATCTTGTAAAAAATAGACTCCTCTCTTCTGTCCCTTCCTGCCATCCTCCCCTCCCCGACTTTCCTCTGTACTTGAAATAAATGCCTGCCCTTAGTATATCTATTCCACTGCTCCTGCCATCTCTGCACCATCACTGTCCATATCAGTCTTTTTGCCTCTGCCTTGCTCATTGAAACTACAACATCCCCATTTCTTAGTGCTTGTTTAGCCAGTACATCAACTGCCTCGTTCCCTCCAACCCCACATGGGCTGGGACCCAAGTAAATCTTATCTGTATACCCATCTGTCTAATCCTGCAATGGGTTTGTAGCACCTCATAAGCAGGTCTTGTCTGCTACGTGATCTAAAGGACTGGAGACTCATTAACACTGCACATGAATCAGAGCAAATAACTACTCTTTCTGGCTTGACTTCCTCCACCCACTGCAAGACCAACAGTATGGCCATCAATGTTGCCATATATACAGCCATAGCATCTGTAATACATTTCCTGACTTCCACCCCACATTCCTGCACTACAAATGCTGACCATCTGTTGAACCATCTGTGTAAATGGCCACAAAATCCTGATACACAATATCCAAGGACAGGAGGTGGCAGGTAGCCTAGTGGTTAGAGTGTTGGAATAGTAACCGAAAGGTTGCAAGATCAAATCCCCGAGCTGACAAGGTAAAAATCTGTTATTCTGCCCCTGAACAAGGCAGTTAACCCACTGTTCCTAGGCTGTCATTGAAAATAAGAATTTGTTCTTAACTAACTTACCTAGTTAAGGAAAAAAAAATCATATGTCTGTTAAACAAATCAGATGGCTCAACACTCTTCTAGATCAGCTACTGGAGGTGGGAGTAGCCATGGTGGTTTTACATGAAAAGCTACCGTTGGACTAAACTCCCTTCCATACAGTCCCATCTCCTTTGCCTGGGTATTACCCACCCAAAGCTTGTGTTCTGTCTTTGCTCATGTTCCCAACATGCCTGTAGGATGAGACATTCTTACACTTTCCCACCACTCTCTCAATGTGTTCTGCCCAGGTCAGTCTAGTGTCAAAGTATACCCCAAGGAACCTGAAGGCCCCCACCCTCTCCAAGTTTCTCCCATACAACCTCAAGCATACCTCACCTTCTTCCAGGTAAAGAACACTGTCTGAGTTTTCTCTAGAGAACCTGAATCCCCACATTAATGGCCACCGATCTACCTCATCTATTGCTTTCTGTACCTTCCTGACTATGTATGGCACATTTCTGCAAGTAACGACCTCCCAATATCCGGCTGTACCTGAGAGTAAACATAATTGATCATGATTGAGAACAACAGAGGATTAATCACGTTCCCCTGTGGTGTACCATTATCCACCAGGTAGCTAGCTGCCTGATAGTGACTTTCTCACCCTCACCTGGATAGACCTTCCAAACAGGAAATCCTTTATTCAGTTGAACATTATTCCTCCTACCCCATAATATCAAGCTTGATTAACACTCCCTGCTTCCACATCATATCATACGCCTTCTACACATCTTCTTCTTCTATGATATCATGGGGGCCGAAAACAAACGTTTAAAGTGCATGCTGCCAACTACTGGGCTGGAATGTACTATCAATCTTGATCTGCCCAATTCTGTAGTATCATGAAAATAACATTCAAAACCAAAATAAATCCCTACCCTCTACCACACCCCCCCCCCCCCTCCCCCAAAAACAGTAACATCTGTTACCCGCATGATCTCTTTTGCCTTCTCCACAATAACCTTCAACCTAGCATTTGTGCTTTCCACAACCGAGGCGTACTGACAACCTTAACAATAAAAGCTATGAAGTTAACTTTATTCATTTTCAGTGTCCTTTAACACCACACATTCATGAGCACAAGATTTCTAAACGAGCCTCGAAACCCTGCCAGGACCACCAGATGCACCAGCCCAACAATAGGTCCACTTACTACAGGTACATCCATGTAAACTCCATCAGCCTGACAGTAGGTCCACTTACTACAGGTACATCCATGTAAACTCCATCAGCCTGACAGTAGGTCCACTTACTACAGGTACATCCATGTAAACTCCATCAGCCTGACAGTAGGTCCACTTACTACAGGTACATCCATGTAAACTCCATCGGCCTGACAGTAGGTCCACTTACTACAGGTACATCCATGTAAACTCCATCGGCCTGACAGTAGGTCCACTTACTACAGGTACATCTATGTAAACTCCATCAGCCTGACAGTAGGTCCACTTACTACAGGTACATCCATGTAAACTCCATCGGTCTGACAGTAGGTCCACTTACTACAGGTACATCCATGTAAACTCCATCAGCCTGACAGTAGGTCCTTTTACTACAGGTACATCCATGTAAACTCCATCAGCCTGACAGTAGGTCCACTTACTACAGGTACATCCATGTAAACTCCATCAGCCTGACAGTAGGTCCACCTACTACAGGTACATCCATGTAAACTCCATCAGCCTGACAGTAGGTCCACTTACTACAGGTACATCCATGTAAACTCCATCAGTCTGACAGTAGGTCCACTTACTACAGGTACATCTATGTAAACTCCATCAGCCTGACAGTAGGTCCACTTACTACAGGTACATCCATGTAAACTCCATCAGCCTGACAGTAGGTCCACTTACTACAGGTACATCCATGTAAACTCCATCAGCCTGACAGTAGGTCCACCTACTACAGGTACATCCATGTAAACTCCATCAGCCTGACAGTAGGTCCACTTACTACAGGTACATCCATGTAAACTCCATCAGTCTGACAGTAGGTCCACTTACTACAGGTACATCCATGTAAACTCCATCAGTCTGACAGTAGGTCCACTTACTACAGGTACATCCATGTAAACTACATCAGCCTGACAGTAGGTCCACTTACTACAGGTACATCCATGTAAACTCCATCGGCCTGACAGTAGGTCCACTTACTACAGGTACATCCATGTAAACTCCATCAGTCTGACAGTAGGTCCACCTACTACAGGTACATCCATGTAAACTCCATCAGTCTGACAGTAGGTCCACCTACTACAGGTACATCCATATAAACTCCATCAGTCTGACAGTAGGTCCACCTACTACAGGTACATCCATGTAAACTACAACAGCCTGACAGTAGGTCCACTTACTACAGGTACATCCATGTAAACTCCATCGGCCTGACAGTAGGTCCACTTACTACAGGTACATCCATGTAAACTCCATCAGTCTGACAGTAGGTCCACCTACTACAGGTACATCCATGTAAACTCCATCAGCCTGACAGTAGGTCCACTTACTACAGGTACATCCATGTAAACTCCATCAGTCTGACAGTAGGTCCACTTACTACAGGTACATCCATGTAAACTCCATCAGTCCGCGCTGTAGTTCTACCAATCTGTTTTACGGC
Source organism: Oncorhynchus clarkii lewisi (assembly GCF_045791955.1). Lineage (NCBI taxonomy): Eukaryota > Metazoa > Chordata > Actinopteri > Salmoniformes > Salmonidae > Oncorhynchus > Oncorhynchus clarkii. The sequence goes on along the minus strand of NC_092172.1, from coordinate 32,187,522 downwards.
CTCTGCATATGATCCATCACGACTGATCCTAGATCAAATCAAATTTTATTTGTCATATGCGCAGAATACAACAGGTGTAGGTAGACCTTACAGTGAAATGCTTACTTACAAGCCCTTAACCAACGACGCAGTTTTTTAGAAAATACCTAAAAATTAAAAATATTTTTTAAAAAGAGGTAAGAATAACAAGTAATTAAAGAGCAGCAGTAAATAACAATAGCGGGGCTATATACAGGGGTACAGGTACCGAGTCAATGTGTCAATGTGCGGGGGCACCGATGTCGAGGTAATTGAGATAATTATGTACATGCAGGTAGGGTTGTTAAAGTGGCTATGCATAGATAATAACAGAATAGTAGCAGCATGTGGGGGGGTGCAAATAGTCTGGGTAGCCATTTGATTAGCTGTTCAGGAGTTTTATAGCTTGGGGGTAGAAGCTGTTTAGAAGCCTCTGGCTGGAGTCTTTGACAATGTTTAGGGCCTTCCTCTGACATCGCCTGGTATAGAAGTCCTGGATGGCAGCAAGCTTGGCCCCAGTGATGTACTGGGCCGTACGCACTACCCTCTGTAGTGCCTTGCGGTCGGAGGCAGAGCAGTTGCCATACCAGGCAGTGATGCAACCCGTCAGGATGCTCTCGATGGTGCAGCTGTAAAATCTTTTTGAGGATCTGAGGATCCACGCCAAAGGGGGAATAGGTTTTGTCGTGCCCTCTTCACGACTGTCTTGATGTGCTTGGACCATGTTAGTTTGTTGTTGATGTGGACGCCAAGAAACTTGAAGCTCTCAACCTGCTCCACTACAGCCCCATCGATGAGAATGGGGGTGTGCTCGGTTCCCTTTTTCATGTAGTCCACAAGCATCTCCTTTGTCTTGATCACACTGAGGGAGAGGTTGTCCTTGCACCACATGGTGAGGTCTCTGACCTCCTCCCTATAATCTGTACCATCGTTGTCGGTGATCAGGCCTACCACTGTTGTGTCATCAGAAAACTTAATGATGGTGTCGTGCCTGGCCGTGCAGTCATGAGTGAACAGGGAGCACAGGAGGGGACTGAGCACGCACCCGTGAGGGGCCCCCGTGTTGATGATCAATGTGTCGGATTTGTTGTTACCTACCCTTACCACTACCCTTACCACTTGCAAATAAATGCATTCAAAATCCTACAATGTGATTTTCTGTATTTTTTTTTTTCATTTTGTCTGTCATAGTTGAAGTGTACCTATGATGAAAATTACAGGCCTCTCTCATCTTTTTAAGTGGGAGAACTTGCACAATTGGTGGCTGACTAAATACTTTTTTGCCCAAATTGTACATCAATGATGTCGCTCTTGCTGCTGGTTATTCTTTGATCCTCCTCTACGCAGACGACACCATTCTGTATACCTCTGGCCCTTCGTTGGACACTGTGTTAACTAACCTCCAGATGAGCTTCAATACCATACACCTCCTTCCGTGGCCACCAACTGCTTTTAAATGCAAGTAAAACTAAATGCATGCTCTTCAACCGATCGCTGCCCGCACCCGCCCGCCCGTCCAGCATCACTACTCTGGACAGTTCTGATTTAGAATATGTGGACAACTACAAATACCTAGGTGTCTGGTTAGACTGTAAACGTTCCTTCCAGACTCACATTAAACATCTCCAATCCAAAATTAAATCTAGAATCGGCTTCCTATTTCGCAACAAAGCATCCTTCACTCATGCTACCAAACATACCCTCGTAAAACTGACCGTCCTACCGATCCTCAATGATGTCATTTACAAAATAGCCTCCAACACTCTACTCAACAAACTTGATGCAGTCTATCACAGTGCCATCCGTTTCGTTACCAAAACCCCATATACTACCCACCACTGCGACCTGTATGCTCTCGTTGGCTGGCCCTCGCTTCATACTTGTCGCCAAACCCACTGGCTCCAGGTCATCTACAAGTCTCTGCTAGGTAAAGCCCCGCCTTATCTCAGCCCACTGGTCACCATAGCAGCACCCACCCATAGCACGCGCTCCAGCAGGTATATCTCACCGATCACCCCCAAAGCCAATTCTTCCTTTGACGGCCTCTCCTTCCAGTTCTCTGCTGCCAATGACTGGAACGAATTGCAAACATCTCTTAAGCTGGAGACTCTTACCTCCCTCACTAGCTTTAAGCACCAGCTGTCAGAGCAGCTCATAGATCACTGCACCATCCAATCTACCTCATCCCCATACTGTATTTATTTATTTATTTGTCTTGCTCCTTTGCACCCCAGTATCTCAACGTGCACATTCACACTCTGCACATCCTACCATTCCAGTGTTTAATTGCTATATTGTAATTACTTCGGCACAATGGCCTATTTTTTGCCTTACCTCTCTTATCCTACCTCATTTCCACATGCTGTATATAGATTTTTCTTCTGTATTATTGATTGTATGTATGTTTATTCCATGTGTAATTCTGTGTTGTTTTAGTTGTCGAACTGCTTTGCTTTATCTTGGCCAGGTCACAGTTGCAAATGAGAACTTGTTTTCAACTAGCCTACCTGGTTAAATAAAGGTGAAATAAAAAAAATGAAAAAATGCAATGTAATTCTCGACGATTCGGCGCTTCCAACTTTTTGAGGAAGGCACTTTACTGTTTCAGAATGATAATGCCCCCATGCACAAAGCGAGGTCCATACATAAATGGTTTGTCGAGATCGCTGTGGAAGAACATGACTGGCCTGCACAGCTCCCTGACCTCAACCCCATTGAGCACCTTTGGGATGAATTGGAACACCGACTGCAATCCAGGCCTAATCGCCCAACATCAGTGCCCGACTTCACTAATGCTCTTGTGGCTAAATGGAAACAAATCCCTGTAGCAATGTTCCAACATCTAGAGTAGAGGCTGTTATAGCAGCAAAGGGGGGACCAACTCCATATTAAAGCCCATGATTTTGGAATGAGATGTTCGATGAGCAGGTGTCCGCATACTTTTGGTCACGTAGTGTATACAAACAAAGTAAATGGCTCAGTAGAATAGAATAAACATGTTAGCATCAGTATAACACAGGAAGGCACAATTTTTGGGAAGGGGGTGGGGTGTTGGGGGTCAAGTGTTTAAATTGTGCAGCAGCCTAGGCTACTTAGCAATCATAATAAGAGTCTGGTAGCAGCAGCTGTGATGTGTGTGTAGCATTAAGCTAAGGACCCTGGGACTAAACACCTCCCTCTGCAACTGGACCCTGGACTTACTGACAGGCTGCCCCCAGGTGGTGAGAGTAGGTAGCAACACATCTGCCATGCTGATCCTCAACACCGGAGCCCCTCAGGGGTGCGTGCTCAGTCCCCTCCTGTACTCCCTGTTCACCCACGACTGGGTGGCCAGACGACAGGCCTGATCACGACAACGACGAGACAGCCTATAGGGAGGAGGTCAGAAACCTAGCCTGGTGGTGCCAGAATAACAACCTGTCCCTCACTGTAACCAAGACTAAGGAGTTGATTGTGGACTACAGGAAAAGGAGGACCGAGCACGCTCCCAATCTCATCGACGGGCTGTAGTGGTGCAGGTTGTGAGCTTCAAGTTCCTTGGTGTCCACATCACCAACAAACTAGAATGGTCCAAACACACCAAGACAGTCGTGAGGAGGGCACGACAAAGCATATTCCCCCTTAGGAAACTGAAAGATTTTCAATGGGTCTTCAGATCCTCAAAAGGTTCTACAGCTGCAACATTGAGAGCATTCTGCCTGGTTGCATCACTGCCTGGTACGACAACTGCTCAGCCTTCTATCGCAAGGCACTACAGAGGGTAGTGCGTATGGCCCAGTACATCACCGGGGCTAAGCTGCCTGCCATCCAGGACCTCTACAGGCGGTGTCAGTCAAAGGCCCTAAAAATGGTCAAAGGCTTCTCAACAGTTTTTACCCCCAAGCCATAAGACTCCTGAACAGGTAACTCTACTGTTATTTTTCACTGTTGTTGTTATTTCTTTCCTTATCTATTGTTCACCTAATACCTTTAAAAAAAAACTTAAATTGCACTGTTGGTTAGGGCCTGTAAGTTAGCATTTCACTGTAAGGTGAAACACCTGTTATATTCGGCGCACGTGACAAATAAACTTTCATTTGATTTAATGTGTGTGTTTGTGGATGTCTGTGTGGGTGTGTGTTAAGGTGTAGAGAATCAGAGCAGATCCAGTTCAAGTGTTCAGCAGTCTGACGGCTTGTAGACAGAAACGGTCTAAACCTGTTGGTATCGGACCCCTTGTTCCGATATAGTCTGCCAGACAGGAGTAGCCTAACACAGAACCCAAACTGGCTGCGCGCGTGCGCCATTGTGCATAAATGTATCGACCTGTCCCCAAAAGAGATGACTAGAAACGATTAGGTTGACCATTTAATGTGTGGATTAATTGTCGGAGTAGAGGACCTTGTGCATTTCAGGTAAAATAACAACTCAATGTTTAAATCCCAGGACAAACTAGCTAGCAACAGCAAGCTAGCTAAATAGGACAAATTAGTTAGCGAGTGCTAGCTAAATTGCCATACATGTTTAATGCTTTTTGACCTGTCCCCAAATTAATCTAATTGGTTCAGAGTTTGTTTTTATATTTTAACCTGCAAGTCGGGATCGCGTTTGGTTTTGGGGGACAAAATAAATGTATGCATGATGGCGCACTCGCAGCCTTTGGGTTCCGTGGTCTTGGCAACGCAGACGCTCGTTGACGCACGAGTAGTGTGGGTGCAATAATTGAATAACATAGATTTCTACATTTATTTTGCAACACTGACCACACTGCAAAATACATTTAGAAATCCATGTTATTCAACCCACACTGCTCACGAGCGCCAACGAGGAAGTCCTGCCTCTCCCATCTCTTCCTTGGTTTATAGAAGCAGGTATTCACATGCCATCTCCTCATTGGTTAACACCCACGTGGGTGACTGAAGACGAACTAGGTCAGTGGCGGTAATGCACCTAATTTATGGAAGTTGCCAATCGCAATATTAAGGATGGGGTGAGGAAAAAGGATGCACTGATTTATGAACCGGGGCACAAAATGAACGCTCCCTCTGACTCCGCCTACCACTAGCATGCTTTTGCGGCACAGTCGATAGCTGTTTCATTACAATATTCCAGCATACCTCTAGTGCTGTTCGAGTTAGGTTATAGATTTCCAGGACTAAAATTCGTTTTCAGCTGTAACTAATTAATCAAGATGAATTTCCGCAGGTGAGTCTTCTGCTTGTTCGGCGATGTATGTGGCATCAATTCTGATCGATATCTACTGTTTAGTCAAGGTTAAGTATACATTTTCTGAGAGTTTGCTCTCTCAGGCAAGCTAGCTAGCAAAGTCAACGCTAGCTACCTTCTCGGCCTGTAGCTAGTTAACTTGGCTACGTCGCGTTTTTTTTTATTGACCGGCGTCTGTGGTAACCTACATTAACGTTAAAGCTGACTACAGGTCACTAGTTATAATATCTATGTAACGTCAGCTAATTTGACCATGATGAAGTAACGTTAACGTCAGATAAGTTCAATACGAAGCCAGAGACCAAATGAGCTTGAAACGATCAGAGCCATCTATTAACAGTTAACTTTAGTTATATGGCTCTGGTTATGAAGTTTCAAACAGGTCTGATGACCGTTTATATTAATAACATCTCTTAACAGTCTCTTGGTTATGAAAGTTTGTCGATAACAAGTTGTCAATTTCTTTTTAGTTGTCTGAGTGTTGCAGTCATCTGGTTCCTGTCTTCCAGCCAGTCGAACTCCGGTTGGTTTTTAATTAAATAAATCAAATTGTCACATGCGCCGAATACAACAGGTGTGCAGACCTTACAGTGAAATGCTTATTTACAATGCAGTTGTTAGAAACGTAAGTGTGAAGTAAAAAATGTATAAGAAATAAAAAAAACAAATCATTAAAGAGCAACAGTAAAATAACAGTGGTGAGGCTATATACAGGGGGTACCATAGGGACGGTACGAGGTTTCCTCCAGGTGTGACGCTTTGCTTTCAGACTAGAGATCAATCTTGGTTTCATCAGACCAGAGATTTTTGTTTCTCATGGTCAGAGTCCTTTAGGTGCCTTTTTGCCAAACCAAGTGGGCTGTCATGTGCCTTTTACTGAGGAGTAGCTTCCCTCTGGTCACTCTACCATAAAGGCCTGATTGGTGGAGTGCTGCAGAGATGGTTGTCCTTTTAGAAAGTTCTCCCATATCCACAGAGGAACTCTGGAGCTCGGTCAGGGTGACCATCAGGTGCTTGGTCACCTCCCTGACCAAGGCCCTTCTCCCTCGATTGCTAAGTTTGGCCAGGCAGCCAGCTCTAGGAAGAGTCTGGGTGGCCAGCTCAAACTTTGTCAAAGAATGGAGGCCACTGTGTTCTTCTGGGCCCCCGAGTGGCGCAGGTGTCACTACAGTCCCTGTTTCAAATCCAGGCTGAATCACATCCGGTTGTGATTGGGAGTCCCATAGGGCGGCACACAATTGGCCCAGTGTCATCCAAGTTTGGCCGGGGTAGGCCTTTATTGTAAATGATTCACGTTTATTTACAATGATGGCCAAACCCTTCTCTAACCCGGACGACGCTGGGCCAATTGTGCGCCGCCCTATGGGACTCCCGGTCACGGTTGGTTGTGATACAGCCTGGAATTGACTCCTCTAGCACTGCGATGCAGTGTCTTAAACACTGTGCCACTCGGTCTCGAATTAGCCTACACTATAATTCATTAAACTGGACTGGATTATTTTATCACACCTGCATTGCAATCCAATGCATGCACGATTTCTGCAATACACTGATATATATATTGCAGCGCTGTCATTTTTGGGGGGCTGTGCTAGAGAAGGCTATATCTGTCTGCTAATACAGGACTAGTGAGTCCAGTGAACTAATTTAGTGAAATTCTGATATTAATATTCAGATTTTTCAGGGGGTGCTGCAGCACCCTCAGCACTCCTACTTCCTGTGGCCATGGTCTTAGAGAAAAACAAGCCACATGTACATGTTTGTGAGTCTCACCTTTCCACAGAGGGGTATCCCAAACTGTTTGGACGCTACAGACAGAAGTTGGCAGAGTCCCCCAAGATGCTTGTCGGGGTCGTAGAGCAGAATAGAGAACACCACCGCTACAGACAATTTTGTGTGTCTAACTTTCTCATCATTATTCATGATTCATTCAAGACTATCCATAATCATGGTAGCATCCACATTCATTTAGAAGTGATTAGAAACATTCTATTTTTATTTACAATAAAAATTACACAATACATTATTTACTGTTCATTTCTGTTGGCCACAAAATAATTTGAAACACAAACCGCAAATGCATCCAAAAGGTTTGTAAAGTAACAAGTTTGATGTCATCATTACGTGCCAGGTTTATGACACCAAATACTACACGTTTGACTAATTGAATACACATTTCAGTGAATTTGTCCCAATACTTTTGGTCCCCTCAAATGGGGGGGCACTATGTACAAAAAGTGCTGTAATTCAGTTCACCCGATATGAGGGAAAAACGCTGAGTCTGTACCTTTAACCTCCCAATACTTTTGGAGATCACTGTACAATGCGGAGTAGGCACAGGCCTAGTGTTCTTTTTTTTTATTTTTATGTATTCATACACCGGTCCCCGACCGGTTCGGTATGAGTACTGTACCGTTACACTCCTATTGTAAGTTGGAGACATCGAAGCATGTTTGTTTTCTGCTGGTGGCTGGTAAAGTTTGCCTTTCTGACCAACTTCATTATAATTAGCTGAGTGGAATTGAAGGTGTGAAACGCTCTATCCTTAATTGCAATACTGGTTTGGAAACCAGTAATAAACATAATTATCATCCTAAATGACTTTACAAATAGAAGATATACACTTTTACTGTTGTGTTTTACCATATATTTCAGTATTTGTTTTTGGTGGGACATAGTTTGAGTGGACGTTTATTTTCTGTTCCTTCCCATGTTTCCATTTGCTCAGAAAGTGATGAAGTTTGGGGAAAATGTGCAGTGCAAAACATCTCTGTTGGAATCTGTGTTAAAATGGTGCACAGTACTACATATATCTTCTGTACAATTGATATAAGGGTATTTTGAGCTTTCCAAAACCATATTATATATGATTAACGGTTAGACAGTGTCGGGATTGTTGTACACAATCCCAGCATCTTTTATGAATTATAAAAAAATAATCCTGTCAGACACCTTTTAATACAATTCATAACAATACTGCTTTACATGACTTCTGTTTATGTAATTACTTGCCTTGTTGGCTGAGAGAAAGTGTATGTAAATAGCACTAGCATCTTGAAAGAGAGCCTCGGAAGCAACATTATAATGTTAAATAACTTTTGCTGTGGCGGTAAAAATGACAAGGGTGTTTTTCTCTCATTTTTACAGTGCTACACTCAGGTATACGTTATCTTAGTGTAACCAGAGGAGGGTCCGTAACTATACCAATAACTGATGGCCAATGTCCTGAGTCGGACTTCGGATTATGCACAGAGAGGAAAGGCCCAGTGGTCACTTATGAGAACAACGTGATCACCGAGGGGCCAAATTATCTGGGCAGGATCCAGCTGATGAACGACTCCAGTGGCTGTACTGTTGTAATTCACAATGTAACCAAAGAAGATACAGAGACAGTTTATTATACAGACGGAGGTCTTCCAGGTCAACTGAGAATTGTACTTGAAATGACAAGTAAGAAGCCTCCTCTTTTTTGCATTAAAAAGCTTCAGTGAAAAGTGTGACGGAGCGGTTTCTGAAGTTCCACTGTTGCTTAGCTGTACTGAAGGGATTAAACATCAGTTATAATTTGTTATTGCTATTGTAAACATTGCAGCACTATTTATCACAAATTCATGAAGCTTTTTCTTATGGTATATTTTCAGACATGACTGAGAGTTCAACCACTACAGCAGCCCCACAACCATCTACAACCACACGAGGAGGTATTATTGTCACCTGATCTTTAACCTGGAAGAAGATAATGCAGGGTTTCCCAAACTTCAACCGGGGGACCCCAGGGGATACACATGTTGGTGTTATTTTTTCCCGAGCACTACATAGTCAAAAACCAAAACGTACATTATTTTTTCCCGAGCACTACATAGTCAAAAACCAAAACGTACACCCCTTGGGGTCCCCATGACCAAGTTTGTGAAACGCTGAGATTAAGAACCATCTTCGTACTGCAGAAATAATTGTTATTCAAGCATGACAACAGTGTATTTTGCTTATGATATATTTTCAGGTAGCACTGAGAGTCTGACCACCACAGCAGCCCCACAACAATCTTCAACCACACCAGGTATAATCATCGTCTGATCTTTAAGTTTAAGTAGATTGTGAGTTGTGCAGTAATAGCAGAACTCTGTTCAAATAGTATAACAAATCTACCAAGCACTTAATGAGCTTGTGTGTTGCAGTAGAACCAACAGAACTGTACCAAAAGTGAAAACCCTACCGATCTGTCTTTTTGAAAAGCCAAATTTTCACCTCGCATAGACAGCTGTGTTGTAAAATGACACACAGCAACATTCTAAATGAGGGAAAGGGGATATCTAGTCAGTTGTACAACTGAATGCCTTCAACTGAAATGTGTCTTCCTCATTTAACCCAACCCCTCTGAATCAGAGAGATAACAGGATCCCTGTTTGTATTTGAAATCAAATGCATTCCAAGTTATTTTGGGATCTGTCATGTAGAACTAGAAAGTAAAGTTGTCTAACTCGATGTCATGATCACCTCTGATCAGGAGCTAGAAGTGAGTCAGATCTGGTTTATGTGCCAATATGTTTTGGAATGTGTATGGTTGTGTATTTACCCCCATCTGGCTCCTCTGGCCATATATATATTTAGTTTGACAGTCAAGATACTTTTCAACTTTTTTGGCTTCTCTGCCTTTTGGCTAAGATCAAGTGTAGTATCTCTTAAAAATCTGTTCCTGACAGTTTAATATCTGCTACGTCCCTTATCTGGGGACCATATATGAAATTGTATTTTGGAACGGGGAGATGGAATAGGGGCTTGCACGCATCAACCTAGTAATGCAGGCTCTCCAGGAAGGGTGCACCTCTCTGGCTGCAGGTAGCCTAGTGGTTAGAGAGGTGAGCCAACAACAAGAAGGTTGCCAGTTTGAATCCCGAGTCGTGAGGAAAGTGAACCCCCCCCCCCCCCCCCACACACACACACACACAACTGCTCCAGGTTAGACAGGTTAGACCTGTCCAACCTGTATATGTATGCGTGTCTTTCGAAGGGGTTGGGTTAAAAATGGTCAAATTTCAACTGCAGGGTAGGGTTGCATGTATATTGCTTTTCCCGTCGGTAATAGTGCGTAATATAATAATAATAATAATAATAATAATAATAATAAAATCCAATATGAAGATTTTCCTGTACTCGTTCGATCAAACGTCTCTCAACGCTTGACATTTTTTATACAAATCAGTGGGAAATATCCTTTCAGGAAGTTTTGTTTGTGTCTCTTTGGTGTAGGCCAACGTTTGTATCATGTGCGTTTCTGTTCAAATGCGTCTGACCGGAGCGGGAGAGTAAAGCGTAATCATAATCCAGACGCTGAGACGTCGTCCTGCGTCCCATTGTGACATACAGTGCCTTGCGAAAGTATTCGGCCCCCTTGAACTTTGCGACCTTTTGCCACATTTCATGCTTCAAACATAAAGATATAAAACTGTATTTTTTTGTGAAGAATCAACAACAAGTGGGACACAATCATGAAGTGGAACGACATTTATTGGATATTTCAAACTTTTTTAACAAATCAAAAACTGAAAAATTGGGCGTGCAAAATTATTCAGCCCCTTTACTTTCAGTGCAGCAAACACTCTCCAGAAGTTCAGTGAGGATCTCTGAATGATCCAATGTTGACCTAAATGACTAATGATGATAAATACAATCCACCTGTGTGTAATCAAGTCTCCGTATAAATGCACCTGCACTGTGATAGTCTCAGAGGTCCGTTAAAAGCGCAGAGAGCATCATGAAGAACAAGGAACACACCAGGCGGGTCCGAGATACTGTTGTGAAGAAGTTTAAAGCCGGATTTGGATACAAAAAGATTTCCCAAGCTTTAAACATCCCAAGGAGCACTGTGCAAGCGATAATATTGAAATGGAAGGAGTATCAGACCACTGCAAATCTACCAAGACCTGGCCGTCCCTCTAAACTTTCAGCTCATACAAGGAGAAGACTGATCAGAGATGCAGCCAAGAGGCCCATGATCACTCTGGATGAACTGCAGAGATCTACAGCTGAGGTGGGAGACTCTGTCCATAGGACAACAATCCTTATATTGCACAAATCTGGCCTTTATGGAAGAGTGGCAAGAAGAAAGCCATTTCTTAAAGATATCCATAAAAAGTGTCGTTTAAAGTTTGCCACAAGCCACCTGGGAGACACACCAAACATGTGGAAGAAGGTGCTCTGGTCAGATTAAACCAAAATTTAACTTTTTGGCAACAATGCAAAACGTTATGTTTGGCGTAAAAGCAACACAGCTGAACACACCATCCCCACTGTCAAACATGGTGGTGGCAGCATCATGGTTTGGGCCTGCTTTTCTTCAGCAGGGACAGGGAAGATGGTTAAAATTGATGGGAAGATGGATGGAGCCAAATACAGGACCATTCTGGAAGAGAACCTGATGGAGTCTGCAAAAGACCTGAGACTGGGACGGAGATTTGTCTTCCAACAAGACAATGATCCAAAACATAAAGCAACATCTACAATGGAATGGGAAAAATAAACATATCCAGGTGTTAGAATGGCCAAGTCAAAGTCCAGACCTGAATCCAATCGAGAATCTGTGGAAAGAACTGAAAACTGCTGTTCACAAATGCTCTCCATCCAACCTCACTGAGCTCGAGCTGTTTTGCAAGGAGAAATGGGAAAAAATGTCAGTCTCTCGATGTGCAAAACTGATAGAGACATACCCCAAGCGACTTACAGCTGTAATCGCAGCAAAAGGTGGCGCTACAAAGTATTAACTTAAGGGGGCTGAATAATTTTGCACGCCCAATTTTTCAGTTTTTGATTTGTTAAAAAAGTTTGAAATATCCAATAAATGTCCCACTTGTTGTTGATTCTTCACAAAAAATACAGTTTTATATCTTTATGTTTGAAGCCTGAAATGTGGCAAAAGGTCGCAAAGTTCAAGGGGGCCGAATACTTTCGCAAGGCACTGTAGCTACGCAATTCTGAGACTCATCTCCCAGTATGCGTCCTCTATTAATTTAAATGTTTAGACAGTTATAGAAATTGCTTGAATTCGATCCCAATGCTCCAATATTTTAGAACACTGCTGTGCGTACATGTTTGATACTCTGATAGACCCTTAAGTGCTGAAGCAGGGTCAGTGCAGCAGCATGGTATTAAATGTTGAGACTATACATTAGCGGTTGGATGTCAAATTGTAAACATTAGGCCTAGCTAGATAGATCAAAAGTTAGCTCGCTAGTTAACTATGTATTAATTAATAATAATTTATTACATTTCTTTAACACTTTCCATAGAATTTCAAAGTGCTTAAAGAGCAACAAAACAAACAAGCAAAGGTCAAGTCTTTCAAAGCTGCATCCTCCAAAGATGGAGGGTCAGTTCATGGCTTGAGCGACGGGAGCGAGACAGAGGATGGTAGATAACGATAAGGGAGTCTGCTGTCTGCTGAAGATCTTGTAGATGGCAAGTCTGGGAACCAGCCTGAGTCGTATAGCCACTGGACTTCTCCTCTTCCACTCTGTAGCACCCACTTGGGTGATGCCTCAGCAGCTCTGCGCGCCAGACATCTCACCACACTAAGTTCAGAATAGTAGCCAGTCGTCCACTCTACGAGCCCTCTGCCTTAGCTCTGCTGGATTCCACTGTCTCATTCCTCTCACACTTCAGCCACCAACTAAAATGATGTTCTCAAAAGAAACAAAAAAGATTGTACTGTGTCCAGATGCATTTTTCTAACAAAAACACTAGTCAGCTAGCTAGCCAGCCTAAGTGTTAACCTGTCAGTTAATTTGCAAATCCGTGGCTCAAACCCCCAGATATATGCAAAAAAAAACAATGTTATCAAAAATGAATAATTCAAAACAACTATGTACAAATTTACGGGAGCTCTGTTCTTAGGCCGCTACTGGGAGACGACATGGCAACTATAGAACATGTCCTAAACACCTTTCCAGCGCTGCAGGTGCACTACGTTTGTAGAAGTGTCATTTTGGTGTCATTTGTGCAAGTTTTGGACCACATGAAAGCTGCTGAGATTGCATTCTTTCCTACAATAATTCAGAGAACGTTAGCAATATAGAACGCCTGGAAATGTATAAATTAATGTCAATATATCTCCCCTGAAACCTGAATGCATACGCTACTCTAAGATATTAATCCCATTACCTTGCTTCAATTTTACCTTGCTTCAATTTTAACTGTGGGAATTAGGCCTTTTTAAAAATGTTTTTTGTAATTGTTTCAACATTTTATATTAATACTTTAGCACACCAGATTCTACTGCTCAATAGGACTTTGAAAAGCAGAATTGGGTGTTTGAGCAGGGCTGTAACAAAAGCCTGTACCCATTAGATGGAATGTTAGCCACATGTTTTCTACAGTACATTGACTTTTTTCACCATATTGCATATCTAATACTACAAGTATTATATCAAAGTCAATGTTAGTTTTGTAGTAGTGCTATCAAGTAATTTCCTGTCGTGAGAAATCATTACATAACATGGGTTTACTTGTATGGCAGTTTGCGTTCATTAATATGTTAGTACTAGAACCAGGAAATAATCTAGTACTAGAACGTTTTTTTTTTTCCTGTCTCTCCAGGTCTACTTGTGGAACATCTTGCTGGGCTGGTACCTTTAGGGGGGCTGGTGGTGGTGGTGGTGGTATGCATCAGGATATGTAAAAACAAAAAGTTGAAGGAAGAACCTCCCTTGGCCGAGCTCCAAGTTCTAAATCAAAACACATCAATGGCCACAGCAGAACAATGAAAATGATATCTCGTTAGACAATCTGGACCCTCTCTTTCTAAAACTATCCTCCGCCATTGTTGCAACCCCTATTACCAGCCTGTTCAACCTCTCTTTTGTATCGTCCAAGATCCCTAAAGATTAGAAAGCTGCCGCGGTCATCCCCCTCTTCAAAGGGGGTGACACCCTAGACCCAAACTGTTACAGACCTATATCCATCCTGCCCTTCCTATCTAAAGTCTTCGAAAGCCAAGTTAATAAACAGATCACTGACCATTTCGAATCCCACTGAAACTTCTCCGCTGTGCAATCTGGCTTCCGAGCCAGTCAATGGTGCACTTCAGCCACGCTCAAGGTACTAAACAATATCATAACCGTCATCGTTTAAAGACCGTACTGTGCAGCCGTCTTCATCGACCTGGCCAAGGCTTTCGACTCTGTCAATCGCCGTATTCTTATCGGCAGACTCAATAGCCTTGGTTTTTCTAATGACTGCCTCGCCTGGTTCACCGACTACTTTGCAGACGGAGTTCAGTGTGTCAAATCGGGGGGCATGTTGTCCGGACCTCTGGCATTCTCTATGGGGGTACCACAGGGTTCAATTCTCTGGCCGACTCTTTTCCCTGTATATATCAATGATGTCGATCTTGCTGCAGGCGATTCCTTGATCCACCTCTACGCAGGCGACACCATTCTGTATACTTCTGGCCTTTCCTTGGACACTGTGCTAACTAACCTCCAAACGAGCTTCAATGCCATACAACACTCCTTCCTGCTCTTAAACACTAGTAAAACCAAATGCATGCTTTTCAATCGTTCGCTGCCCGCACCCGCCCGCACGACTAGCATCACCACCCTGGACGGTTCCGACCTAGAATATGTGGACAACTATAAATACCTAGGTGTCTGGCTAGACTGTAAACTCTCCTTCCAGACTCATATTAAACATCTCCAATCCAAAATCAAACCTAGAATCGGCTTTCTATTTCGCAACAAAGCCTCCTTCACTCACGCCGCCAAACTTACCCTAGTAAAACTGACTATCCTACCGATCCTCGACTTCGGCGATGTCATCTACAAATTTAGCTTCCAACACTACTCAGCAAACTGGATGCAGTCTATCACAGTGCCATCCGTTTTGTTACCAAATCACCTTATACCACCCACCACTGTGACCTGTATGCTCTAGTCGGCTGGCCCTCGCTACATATTCGTCGCCAGACCCACTGGCTCCAGGTCATCTATAAGTCTATGCTAGGTAAAGCTCCGCCTTATCTCAGTTCACTGGTCACGATAACAACACCCACCCGTCACGATAACAACACCCACCCGTAGCACACATTCCAGCAGGTATATCTCACTGATCATCCCCAAAGCCAACACCTCATTTGGCCGCCTTTCCTTCCAGGTCTCTGCTGACAGTGACTGGAACGAATTGCAAAAATCGCTGAAGTTGGAGACTTATTTCACTTTAAACATCAGCTATCTGAGCAGCTAACCGATCACTGCAGCTGTACTTAGTCCATCTGTAAATAGCCCACCCAATCTACCTACCTCATCCCATACTGTTTTTATTGTATTTACTTTTCTGCTCTTTTGCACACCAGTATCTCTACTTGCACATCATCATCTGCTCATTTATCACTTGTGTTAATCTACTAAATTGTAATTATTTGCTCCTATGGCCTATTTATTGCCTACCACCTCATGCCTTTTGCACACACTGTATATACTTTTTTCTACTGTGTCATTGACTTGTTTATTGTTTACTCCATGTGTAACTCTGTTGTCTGTGTCACACTGCTTTGCTTTATCTTGGCCAGGTCGCAGTTGCAAATGAGAACTTGTTCTCAACTAGCCTACCTGGTTAAATAAAGGTGAAATTAAAAATATTGCCCTGTCTGTGGGCTTGCCATGAACATGTCAGGGGCATGTTGATTGCTGCTTTGCGCCGGTGGAATCTTTTTGAAAGTGCCTTCTAAATGCAATGTCCCATTCACTTCTATTGGGCGTCAGCTAGTGGTGGCTTAAGTTATGTGACGTTTTGAAGTGGCTGTTTAAAGGGAACTGAACCATGCATTACTGTATACAACACTGACCTGTTTCAGGACAGTGTTTTAAGCTGTGTTTTGTATAACCTCCCAAATGAGTTTTTAAACAACTAGACAATCCTCACCTTTCTCAGTATCTCAAGGTCAGTAGCCTACTTTGTAGAAAGTGAGTTAAGAGGTGTTCAACTATGAAACTGTTTCAAATGTGTATGGATGTATGATAACTGATAGCAATAATATTTAGATGATTTAATATATTTGAGGGCGCCAAAGGAAATACTGTGCAATGTTTTACTATTACTGTCTCAACTCTGCACCACAATGTGTTTTTAAATCCTATTCTGTATTTTCAACCAGTTGTGGAGTGACTTTTATACATTTTACATCTAACCTTTGAATAAAATGTTGCTATTTTCTGATTTGGTTGAAGTGTGTTGTATACATAGCAGGTTGTTCAGCTTGCTGGTAAAGCCACGGCTGTTTTGAAAATTGGTCCTTGGATGGAATGGTAAATGTGACACATGGTTTTAAGATGTCTAAGAAATGTATTGAATAAAACAATATTATTTATCTCTTAACGCCCTGACATTTTGCTCATGCAATCAACACGAGTCAGACACACAAGGTGTGCAACAAATGTGTGAACATCTGTAGTCCCCATCGACCACCTACTTAGATGTAAGGCGTGACAGAAGTTTGGCCCAGTGGATCACGGGACACCAGAAATGTTATTTTTGTCATCTTTCAATTTTATTATGTTTGGTCCTCTACCCTAATTTATGTGCTTTTCTGGATATTGGTCCACTAGATGGCAGGCTTCAACCAAGTTGTTCCAGAATCCACATTTGTCAGGATCTATAACAGAAGACATGTATTTTTTTTATCCATCATAAATGTGAAAATAAAGAACAGCTGGATGACAGTGTGAGGTGCACCATGTAAATACTAAGACATTTCAGAAAGCTGATTATGTGAACGTTTTAGAATTATTGGGTGTAAATGATTTCTTACCAGGTCGTCAACAGGCAGACACCGAGAACGGACCCCAGCACAAAGAACATGGGGGCTATGATCAAGGTGATAAACCATGACAACTTCATTCCAACAACAGTAGTAGAGAGCTGATCTGAAATGACAGAATGTTCATAACAGTTCAACTGTTATTTACAGCTTTCTTTGTGTGTGAATATAAAGATTTAATCACATTTAACACAATCTTAAACGTACTGTATTAAAAACGTAGAAATATATCTAGTGCATATAGCAGCTTGTGACATAAATATATTACATTTGTTTCATCCAACTGTTATGGTATATATTTATAATTGAAATCCATATCCTGAATTGACTTGAGATTAAACTTTATTGAACCAGGTGTATATTTTTTAGAATGCTCCCAATGCAAAACCACAGTTATGCAGTCATAATGCAGTTTACTCACCACCACTGATAAGGGAGAGCTTGGTCCCACTTCCGATCTCAAATATGTTAGCCCTCTGCTCAACACAGTAGTACAGACCCACGTCACTCTCTGAGATGTTCAGTATGCTCAGATTGCTTCGGAACAGGCCTGTGTAATACACTGCCTCGAAAACCACATGATCTCGTCCTCCAGGGTAATGTCACAGCCGATGTGTCCCCTGGTTTCACTAGAATCTCATTTTGACCTGCTCCCAAAGCCTCAGAGCATGGACATTTAAAGGTTTTAACCCTTATTAATTAACAGAATACTGAAACTTAATCAAATATAAACAATGTATCTCCCAAGTGGATAAAATGCATTTCTACTCACAACATAGAATTGTTAGAGCTGTTCTCTTTTTCATTGTTTCCTGTCAGTTCCTGAAAGAACTGTGCATAGGATGTGAAGGCATCAACACATTTCTTTTTTTCTGTGGGTAACAAGTCCACCTACCACCGGTACAGGAAACAGGGCCACCAAGAGCCCATCAAGCCATGGTTTGAACTGTATCAGAATGTTTAAAAAAAAACTGCTCTCATGTTTTCAAGATTCCTCCATTTAACGTTTTGTATTTGCTCATAGAACAGCCAATAGCACAGTTCTATTGAATAGATACTGGAAATGAACAGCTCCATGCAGTGCAGAGGTCATGGAACAAATACATTTCTGTTAACAAACACTGTGGAATAAAACACAATGTTCTTCATCAAATTCATGAGATTTTTGCAAGTACACTGTGACAGTGAAAGTTGAACATTTACATTTTAGTCAAAACATGCGAAGGATCAGTAAATCTAGTCGCTGTTCTGAGAAATACATTCTTAATGTGCTTTTCTGACTGATATGTCTGGGGGTAAACATTTTAGGAAATGGTTATTGTGCTCCACCACACCCCCAACACTTTAATTTCATGTTTTCAGTTTTCTGTGAGGACTGGGAGGCTGTTCCTGTTACAATGCATGATGAGGACTGTGATGATTCTCATCATCAAAAGTGAGTATTGTCTATGAAAATCAAATAATGAATATATGAGACAAATAGTTTGACAATTTAGAATAAAAGCACTTTATGTATTTAGTTCCACCATTTTGAAAAATCTGTAACACTTTACATTACAGTGCCCTTATTACTGTGTAATTATACCTGTACGTGCAGATGAACAAGTATTGTAATTACTCATTGTTACATTGTACTTACACTAACTTACAGCAGTAACCTACCCTAGGTACAATGTAATGATTGTAATGAGTAATTGCAATACTTAAATTGTACTTACAGGACTAATTACACAGTAATAAGAGCACTGTAATGTAAAGTGTTATCAAAAAATCACACCGTAAATATTTGTTAACAAAGACCTACATACACTACAGAGAGGAAGCTAGCCTAACATGGGGGAATACGATGGAAAACTCTGCTCTCTCTCTCGCTCTCTATACAGTGCATTCGGAAAGTATTCAGACCCCTTTACCTTTTCAAAAGTTTGTTACGTTACAGGCTTATTCTAAAATGGATAACAAAATAAACAATCCTCAGCAATCTACACACAATGCCACATAATAACAAAGCGAAAAACAGGTTTTTAGAAATGTTTGCAAACGTATTACAAATCAATAACAGAAATACCTTATTTACATAAGTATTCAGACCCTTTGCTATGAGACTCGAAATTGAGCTCATGTGCATCCTGTTTCCATTGATCATCCTTGAGATGTTTCTACAACTTGATTGGAGTCCACCTGGGGTAAATTCAATTGATTGGACATGATTTGGAAAGGAACACACCTGTCTATATAAGGTCCCACGGTTGACAGTGTATGTCAGAGCAAAAACCAAGCCATGAGGTTGAAGGAATTGTCCGTAGAGCTCCGAGACGGGATTGTGTCGAGGCACAGCTCTGGGGAAGGGTACCAAAAACATCTGCAGCATTGAAGGTCCCCAAGAACACAGTGGCCTCCATCATTCAAAAATGGAAGAAGTTTGGAACCACCCAAGACTCTTCCTAGAGTTGTCCCCCCGGCCAAAAAGAGCAATCGGGGGAGATGGGCCTTGGTCAGGGAGGTGACCAAGAAAGGGAAAGATCTAGTCAATTGTACAACTGAATGCATTCCTCTGAAATGTGTCTTCTGCATTCAACCCAACCCCTCTGAATCAGAGAGGTACAGAGGTCTGCCTTAATCGACATCCATGTATTCAGTACCTGGGAACAGTGGGTTAACTGCCTTGCCCAGGGGCAGAACGACAGATTTTTTGCCTTGTGTCATGTGGCCTTTTCTGGGTATAGATTGTGGCATCCCCCTCTATCCCTCTCTCTCCTACACCCAGGTTCTGTTATCTCAGGTCGTAAATTCCTGGCGGAGACTCTCCCCTGTGGTCCGTGGACACTTAAGGGACGGGTATGATGAGTGTGTTTCATTTGGTGACCTCAGAGAGGACAGGAAACACATAACTATATCTCTGAATATGTACATTTCTCAATTATGGGGTTTGCATCTAATTATTGTATAAAATGAATGAGTAAAGATTAAACTATTTGTGAAATGATGTAATATGATGTTAAATCTGTAATGTGAAAGAATTGTATTCCCTAAAGTTTAACTAGCATTGGCTACACGGCAGGAAATAGTTAGACTCTGAGACTATCGATCCCGACAGAATAAGAGCAAATCTTAGATACTAATTACTAGTCTGCAGCTAGAAATGATGTCAACCTGGGATGCGAAGCCCGACAACTGCCGAAACATCTATCCTAGGAGAACAGTTCTGAATGGTACTCTGAAGTATCCATTCTAACCACAAAATACTTTTCCAGGGAAGCAGTGAGACGCTCGGATGAACTCTCCAACAGGCAGACGGACGACACACTGAGCGTAAATATACAGTATATCACAAAAGTGAGTACACCCCTCACATTTTTGTAAATATTTGAGTATATCTTTTCATGTGACAACACTGAAGAAATTACACTTTGCTACAATATAAAGTAGTGATTGTACAGCTTGTATAACAGTGTAAATTTGCTGTCCCTTCAAAATAACTCAACACACAGACATTAATGTCTAAACTGCTGGCAACAAAAGTGAGTGAGCAAATTTACACTGTTATACAAGCTGTACACTCACTACTTTACATTGTAGCAAAGTGTCATTTCTTCAGTGTTGTCACATGAAAAGATATACTCAAATATTTACAAAAATGTGAGGGGTGTACTCACTTTTGTGATACACTGTATATTGATTCCAGTTATTCCCGAATGAGTGAGCGTTCATGTGCAAAGGATTAGCATTTAAATTAATATAATGATCAACTGTGTAGTGAATCCTTTTTGTCTTTCCCTCCCTTTTTGTCTTTCCCTTCCTGTTCTCAGTCCACACCAACTTCCCTTTGTCCACCAAGCCGTCATATCGGCTTAGCCCACTAGGGAACCTTCCCTATCATTTCCTTGTAAGGTAACCATATCTACTGTGTTGTTTGTTTATGCATTTCTGTGATTATTTAGTTAGTAGATAAATGATTAAGCCAATTGGTGTATGGATGATTCATAGTAAAGGCTGGGTTCGTGCAGATAAACTCAAATGGTTGGCTATCTTTTTGTGGTTATGTTAACGTTATAAATTCCCCTTTTATCTGCAAAAACCTGCCAGGAGCCTGCACTGGGTTTTTAGCTGCATTGGCTAGAAAGGAGAGCAGATGTACAGTCGTGGCCAAAAGTTTTGAGAATGACACATATTAATTTTCACAAAGTTTGCTGCTTCAGTGTCTTTAGATATTTTTGTCAGATGTTACTATGGAATACTGAAGTATAATTACAAGCATTTCATAAGTGTCAAAGGCTTTTATTGACAATTACATGAAGTTGATGCAAAGAGGCAATATTTGCAGTGTTGATCTTTTTCAAGACCTCTACAATCCGCCCTGGCATGCTGTCAATTAACTTCTGGGCCACATCCTGACTGATGGCAGCCCATTCTTGCATAATCAATGCTTGGAGTTTGTCAGAATTTGTGGGTTTTTGTTTGTCCACCTGCCTCTTGAGGATTGACCACAAGTTCTCAATTGGATTAAGGTCTGGGGAGTTTCCTGGCCATGGACCCAAAATATCGATGTTTTGATCCCCAAGCCACTTTTGACCAATGGCAAGGTGCTCCATCATGCTGGAAAAGGCATTGTTCGTCACCAAACTGTTCCTGTATGGTTGGGAGAAGTTGCTCTTGGAGGATGTGTTGGTACCATTCTTTATTCATGGCTGAGTTCTTAGGCAAAATTGTGAGTGAGCCCACTCCCTTGGCTGAGAAGCAACATGTTTAATGCTTTTCGACCTGTCCCCAAATTAATGTCATTGGTTCAGAGTTTGTTTTGATATTTTAACCTGCGTGTCGTGATCGCGTTTGGTGTAGGGGGACAAAATACATTTATGCACGATAGCGCACGAGCACAGCTGTTTTGGGTTCCGTGTAAGACGTAGAGTCGCAAGCTAGCGCGAGGATGCGCTCTTTGAAAGGAGGGAGTAGTGTAACGACCCTGGGATATCGACCTTGCCGTTCGGAGCATGCTTTTGTGGCACAGTGGATAGCGTGCTGGACTTTGGGCTGGAAGGTCGAGGGTTTGAGACCTGCTCCATTACAGTATATATACAGTGTGTGCAAATGAGGTAAGATACCGGCTTGCAGACTCCAATCTCAAACTACCACTCTCCATCAGAAACATAATCACTAGCTTTCTCCACAACCGTACAATTAAAGTGAAGGTCTCCACAGCAATATCCTCACCTTTCACCCCTGAAGCAGGTGTCCCACAGGGGGCAGTTCTAAGCCTGCTACTTTTTCTACTCTACATATCAGATATTTACTACCCTCCACCCACCATAGGTCAAGTCTCACAGTTTGCCGATGACCTCTGCTACTGGTCCAGCTCCAAATGTCCTCAACTTGCTGCAAAAAAACTCCAGAAGTCTATTTAAATGATCGAGACATGGTCTAACATGTGGCGAGTAAAATTGAACCCACAAAAGACCCAATGTGTCCTCTTCACAAGAAGCACCAGCAAAAAAAAACAGGAAACCCATAGATCTCAAACTCTACGGTGAAACAATAAAAGTAGAAAAAGAAGCTAAATTCCTTGGAGTCACCTTCTAGAAGAAGGTGCACTGAAAATGCACATGCACTGAAAAATCCATATAGCGAACATAGAGAGAGAGGGACGAAAAAGACTAAACCACCTAAAAACGCTGTGCGGAAGAAAATATGGAGCCTCACCTCAGAGAGTGCTGAAAGTCTACATCAGCTACATCCGATCCCTCTTTGAATACGCCCTACCAGCCTGGATAACAGCTTCACCGCAGCAGATGAATCGGCTACAGATAGTCCAAAACATGGCAATAAAAATGGCTTACAGACTACCAAGATACATCAACAATCACTACGTTAACAGCATATCTGGACTGACATCAATCGACAATAGACAGTCAATCATTGGCCAGAAGTTCATCAACAGAGCCACTCACAACCCATCACTGAAGGAAGCCGTGGGACAGGCCAAATGGACCACAGATACACCCATGTCCATAATGCTGAAACTGACCTAGAAGAGAGGAAAGGGGAGAAAGGAGAAGAAGAAGAAAAAAAATACAATCAAGTGTGTGTGTAGATATATGTGAATGCACTCCTCTCCCCCCTCCCCCTACACAGTTGTGAGCTATAATTGTAATTACGTTTTTTACTTTTATTTTTTAAAGTAAACACCACAAACTCATGAAAAGAGAAAGGTGAAACTAATCTACGCCCGTTCTGATAAAAACCTTAGGGCATCTAGCCTCAGGGGATGCCTTGCTTGATCACACCCTCCTTCCTTGCTCCTGGCCTGCCCTGCCTCTTCCACCAATCCATTTGTTTCTTATGGACAGAAAGGAGCAGAAGCTCTGAGCTGTCCGATCAGGTCCATTGTTTACTGAGGTAAGATAATCAAAAGCAATAATTAATTCTACTCGATGTATGTCAGAACGGGGCACCTGTCTCACTCCCGGGAGGCATATGTTATGAAACTCCCGCGAATGGAGAACGGGATTACTCCCGGGAGTGAGAGACAGGTGCCCCATTCTGGCATACACCGGGTAGAAATAATTATTGCTTTTGATGAGAACGGTTTATCTAGTTTGAAAATTCAAACATGTATTTGATGGAAAAGAGATGTTGTATATGTTTCTGGACGATGTACCTAGATTCCTTGTTGACAACGTGATCGAGCGGAGCAGATTACTGTTTGATTTGAGTAGGGCGCTCTTCCCTCCCCGCTTTCGATGACCGTTCGATTGAGACCGGGACAGCGTAATAGAACTCCCTCAATGGCCACTTTAGCGCGAGAATTAAAAACAAGAAAGTGATATTAGGCGACACGTGAATGGAATGGTCGTGACGTCATTCACTACAGAACAGTCCTTTACCTAGCTTGTTACACCTTCAAAGCTTGGTCTTATAACAACCCAGTGTAGCTAGCTAGTTAATCAAGATGGATTTTCGCTGGTGAGTCTTCTGCTAGTTCGTAGATGTGTTAGCTACAGTAGCTATCTCAGGCAAGCTAGCTAAGAAGACAAGTCAATGTTAACTAACGTTAGCTACCTTGGCCTTTCGAATTGTAAAGTTAGCTAAATTTAGCAGGCTTACGAAGTTGCATTTACATTTTTTTTCATTGACCGGTGTCTAGTTTAAAAGCTATAGCTAGCTAGCTGAAGACAAAAGTATCTGTGTAATGTATGGCTTGAAGTTAGGATAGAGGTTAACTAACGGTAACTGTAGCTAGCTTTCCATGACCTATCCTTCGTCGAAATGAACTCCGGGAGCAAGTGGGTTAGCGTTAGCTAATTTACCTATGTTTCAAACGTAAATTATTGCCTTGTACTTATATCTGAGTCATTCGTTAATTCACTTTACTGAGCAACGCTATATTGATTCGAACTACAATGGAACATGATCTGTTTGCTAAAATTGATGTCAACATCATTGGAGTTCAATTCTTAGCTAAGGATATCATTAACGTTAACTAATACATAAATAATGGTATATCCTAACAGTCACTTGGTTATAAAGTTACTATGAATGTGATTATTGAAAATGGGTTTGTCAATTTCTCTTTAGGTGTCTGAGTGTTGGCCCAGTTATAATCTTGTTCTTGTCCATCCTGCCTTCCAGCCAGTTGAAAACAGGTTTGTTTTAATTAATTATACCATTGGAATTTAGTATTTTTACAACATACTTGAAAATGTACACCAGAAAATTAGTCGAACAGACTGAGTGCAAAACAGTAGATCAATGTTACCTTCCCTAAAATTCTCATTCCTCAACTAAAATACCTTTAATCCAAGTTGTATCTCTTCTTGACTAGTAATGAACAATTAACCAACTTTTTTTGGGGGGGGGGGTTTATTAAACAACTAATTGACCGATGTCTGTTCAGATTACTTGAATTCTGTTTAGTCCGTTTTTGTGCACCTAACGCGCCGTTTATCTGGAGATAAATCGAATCATTTTGTAGGCAAATAAAATTCGTGAAATGATGCCTTATCTAATTTGAAGAGCTAGTAAAATAATTTTTGTCACAGGTCTGCAGCTAGCGTAGCTACACTGAAGAAAAATACTAACGCAACAATTTGTTACAAAGATGTTACAGTTCATATCAGGAAATAATTCATTAGGTCCTATTCTATGGATTTCACATGACTGGGAAAACGGATACCTTAAAAAAACAAACATTTAAGGTAGTGGCGTGGATCAGGAAACCAGTCAGTATCAGGTGTAATCTCCTTTGCATAGGTGATTGTGGCCTGTGGAATGTTGTCCCACTCCTCTTCAAAGGCTGTGCAAAGTTGCTGGATATGTGTGATCTGGAACACGCTGTCCTACACGTATATCCAGAGCATCCCAAACAGGCTCAATGGGTGCTGGCATGGAAGAACTTGGACATTTTCAGTTTCCAGGAATTGTGTACAGATCCTTACGACATGGGGCCATGTGTTATCATGCTGAAACATGAGGTTATGGTGGCGAATGAATGGCACAATGGGCCTCAGGATCTCGTCATGGTATCTCTGTCCATTCAAATTTCCATCCATAAAATGCAATAGTCTTCATTGTCCATAGCATATGCCTGCACATACCATAACCCCACCACCATGGGGCACTCTGTTCACAACGTTGACATCAGTAAACCATTCGTCCACAACGCCGTACACGCTACGCTGTCTGCCATCTGCCCTGTATATTTGAAACCGGGATTCATCCGTGAAGAGCACACTTCTCCAGAGTGACAGTGGCCATTGAAGGTGAGCATTGCCCACTGAAGTCGGTTAAGACGCCAAACTACAGTCAGGTCAAGATCCTGGCAAGGATGACGAGCACAAAGATGAGCTTCCCTGAGACAGTTTCTGACCGTTTGTGCAAAAATTATTTGGTTGTAATAACTGTTTCATCGGCTGTCCGGGTGACTGGTCTCAGACGATCCCACAGGCAAAGACGCCGGATGTGGAGGTCCTGGGCTGGTGTAGTTACACGTACGTGGTCTGCAGTTGTGAGCAAAATTAATATTAAATTCTCTGGCAACGGCTCTGGTGGACATTCCTGCAGTCAGCATGTCAATTGCACACTCCCTCAAAGCATGAGACATCTGTGGCATTTTGTTGTGGCAAAACTGCACATTTTATTGGCCTTTTTATTTTCCACAGCACAAGTTGCTGTGTAATGATCATGCTGTTTAATCAGCTTCTTGATATTACATGCCTGTCAGGTGGATGGATTGTCTTGGCAAAGAAGAAATGCTCACTAAAAGGGATGTAAACAAATGTGTGCACAATTTAAGATTTTTTTTTTTTGTCTGTATGGAACATTTCTGGGATCTTTTATTTCAGCTCATGAAACATGGGACCAACACTTTACATTTTGTGTTGAAATTCTTGTTCAGTATAAATAGGATAACTAAACACAGAACAGTATGGGGAGTACATAGTTAATGTTTGGCTGTAACTGCCTGAGCAGAGATGAGATGATGACTAAGGAATGGAAAAAATAGTCATCAAATGCAAACTAAGTATATTTTCAATGTTTTGGCAATTTAATGTTCACAATTTGGGCTTTTGAATTTCTATTTAAAAAGCAAAAACATTATTTGAATGTAATTTCTTATTGCATTTAATGAAAATCTAGGATTTTGCAAGTCTTAAACACTCAATTATTATCCAAAATAACTTTTTAGAGATACAAAATGTTTTTTTCCCACTGATTTTTATTGAACACTGACCAGAGTTTTAATTAGCTCAGGATTCCCCTCTGTAGGAATCTGTGTTTTTAAAATGGGGTGATATGAAAGTAGTGTGAGATTTCAAAGGCATATTGTATGTAATGATTATTAACGGTTAGACAGAGCGTCCAGGGTGTTGTACACATTTTCTGTTATCAATGGTTTGAATGAGAACCCAATGGCTGTATGGCCCCTTGGGTTCTTGAGAGCTAGTTAATAGTCTGAGTGGCTGGTGACTATTTTTTGCCCACCAGACACTGACACTGGTTCACCGAAAGATTGTCATGCCCAGGTTACAATGGTCAGCTATTGCATGGTCAGCTATTATATCAATAGCTCATTTACATGGCTGCACTACAGCAGAGGTTCCACCAGCATAAATTTGAGTCAGTCAACATGACTGACGGGATTGAAGAAAATCTGCCATTGTCCATTTATCGGTCGCTTAGGGTACATTTTTAATCATCGTTATAGCCTTTAAAAAATGTTTTTATTGAAAATAATCTTGACACCTTTATTAGTCAATATTTAAAAATACTGCTTAGATTTTTTTTCTGTAGCGTTGGCTGAGGGAAGGTGTATGTAGATAGCACCAGCATCTTGAAAATAAGCCTGGAGAGTAACATTATTTAATGTTAATGTTTAATTTTCGTTGTGGCTGTAAAAATTGTGCAGTGAATATGGTTTTTCTCATTTTTTTACAGTTTTCTTGGATATACTTTGTTGTCGTGTGGGGGAATCCCTATCCATAGAAATACCTGATGATGACCAGTGTCCTGTGTCAAACTTCAGTGTATGTACAGAGAAAATTGGCCAAGTGTTCGAGTATAGCAAGAAGCTGTCAGAGTTGACTGTGGATCCACGTTATCAGGACAGGATCCAGTTGAAGAATGACGCCAACGGCCTTGCTGTTGTAATTTGGAATGTAACCAAAGAAGATGTAAAGCAACACTATTATGTGGACTGCGCTTCTACAATTCTAAAGAGATTTGTAATTCAAATTTCAAGTAAGAAGCCTCCTGTCAATTTTTTAATGCAAAAAAAGTTTGAGTGGAAGTACATGTGACAGTAGAGCAGTTTCTGAAGTTCCACTGTTGCTTAGCTGTACTGAAGGGATTAAACATCAGTTATAATCTGTTATTGCTATTGTAAACATTGCAGCACTATTTAACACAAACTAATGAAGCTTATTTTGCTTATGAAGTATTTTTTCAGTACAACCTCCACACCAGGAGGTATTGTTGTCCCCTGACTAGGAAGTAGATGATGATGATAATAATAATAATAATAATTGTTTTTGTAGTACAGAGATATTTGTTATTCAAGCATGACAAGTGTATTTTGCTTATCTATTTTCAGGAAGTATTGAGAGTTCAACCACCACAGCATTCCCCCAACCATCTACAACCACACCAGGGGGTATTATTGTCACCTGATCTTTAACCTGGAAGTACATAGACCAGGGTTTACCAAACTCAAACCGGGGGACCCCAGGTGGTACACATTTGTGATTCCCCCCTCCCCCCTTAGCACTACACAGCTGATTAAATTAATGAGCTCATCAAGCTTTGATTATTTGAATCAGCTGCATAGTGATAAGGCAAAAAAAACAAAACGTGTACCCATTGGGGTCCCCAGGACCATTTTTGGGAAATGCTGAGATAACCGTTTTTGTAGTGCAGAAGTATTTGTTATTCAAGCATGACAATTGTATTTAGCTTACAATATATTTTCAGGTAGCACTGAGAGTTCAACCACCACAGCAGCCCCCCAACCATTTTCAACCACACCAGGTATAGTCATCATTTGATCTTTAAATTGAACTAGATTACTGAGCAGATTATGAGCTGTGTAGTGCTGTAATAGCAGAACTGGGTTCAAATAGTATAACAAAAATCTACCAAGCACTTAATGAGTTTGTGTTGCAGTAGAACCAACAGAATTGTATCAAGTGAAAACCCTGTCAATCTGTCATTGAAAGGCCACATTTTAACATCGCAGAGACAGCGATGGTGTGAACTAATGCACAGCAACATTCTAAATAATGGGAGATCTGTTTATATTTGAAATCAAATGCATTCCAAGTTATTGTTTGGGATCTGTCATGTAGAACTAGAAAGTAAAGTTGTCTAACTCGATGTCATGATCACCTCTGATTAGGAGTTAGAAGTTGGTCGGATCTGGTTTATGTGCCAATATGTTTTGGAATGTGTGTGATTGTATGTATGCACACATCTGGCTCCTCTGGCCATATTTAGTTTGACAGTTAAGATACTTGACTGCCTTTTGGCTAAGATAAAGTGTAGTATCTGTTCCTGTCAGTTTAATATCTGATGCGTCCACTATCTGGGGACCATTAATGAAACGCTGAGACGCGGTAGTCCTGTGTCCTGTTGTGACATAGCTACGTGGCTCTGAGTCCACCAACTGCGGGGAACGCACAGCCCGACCGCCGAACCTCCCCACAATTCCTAACAATGCATCTCCCAGTACGCGTCCTCTATTCATTTGAATGTGTAGACAGTTGGAGAAATGGCTTGAATTCAGAAAGTAAACAATCCCAACACTACTCTGCGTACACATTTGGTACTCTGCTAGACCACTGGACTTTTCCTCTTCCACTCTGTGTACCACCACTTTGGTGATGCCTCAGCAGCTCTGAGTCCCCGCTAGCTCACCACACTAAGTTCAGAGTAGTAGCCAGTCGTCCACTCTACAAGCTCTCAGCACTGCAGGATTCCACTATCTCCCATTCCTCTCACACTTCAGGCGACTCCTGAACAACTTTCCAGTGCTGCAGGTGCATTACCTTTGTAAAAGTATAATTTGTATAAGTCAATTTGTCATTCGCTCAAGTTTTGGACCACATGAAAGCTGCTGAGATTGCATTCTTCCCTACAATGATTCAGAGAACGTTAGCAATATAGAACACATGGAAATTGATAATTCAATTTTGTCTATATCTGCCCTGATACCTGAATGCATACGCTACTTTGTAAAATATTAATCACATTAGCTTGCTTCAAAGTTTGTCAACATTTTAACTGGGAGTTAGGCCTTTCTTTTTTTAATTTCAGGTTTTTCAAAAAGTATTGTAATTGTTTCAATGTTTTATTAATACTTTAGCACACCAGATTCTACTGCTCAATAGGACCTTGAAAAGCAGAATTGGGTGTTTGAGCAGGGCTGTAACTAAAGCCTACATACCCATTAGCTCTTCAGATGGAATGTTAACCACATGTTTTATACAGTACGTTGACTTTGTGGCATTTTTTTCACCATATTGCTTATCTAATACCACAAATATATCAAAGTCAATGTTAGTATTGTGGCAACAATGACTTCCCCGCAGTAGTGCTATCAAGTCATTTTCTGTCATGACAAATCATGACATGACATTGGTTCAATTGTATGGCAATTTGTGTTCATTTATGTTAATGCTAGAACCAGGAAGTAATCGAGTACTATAAGTAATTTTTTTTCTGCCTTTGAAGGTCTACCTGTCGAACATCTTGCTTGGCTGGTACTGGTACCAGTATGCCTAGGCGGCGTAGTACTACACATCAGGAATCGTAAAAAGTTGAATGAAGAACCTCTCTCGGCCGTGCTGTAGATCCCATCATCCACCTGTGTTCTAAATCAAAACACGTCAACGGGCCTCCTGGGTGGCGCAGTGGTTAAGGGCGCTGTACTGCAGCGCCAGCTGTGCCATCGGAGACTCTGGGTTCGCGCCCAGGCTCTTTCGTAACCGGCCGCGCCTGGGAGGTCCGTGGGGCGACGCACAATTGGCCTCTAGCGTCGTCCGGGTTAGGGAGGGCTTGGCCGGTAGGGGTGTCCTTGTCTCATCGCGCACCAGCGACTCCTGTGGCGGGCCGGGCACAGTGTGCGCTAACCAAGGTTGCCAGGTGCACGGTGTTTCCTCCGACACATTGGTGCGGCTGGCTTCCGGGTTGGATGCGCGCTGTGTTAAGAAGCAGTGCGGCTTGGTTGGATTGTGTATCGGAGGACGCATGACTTTCAACCTTCGTCTCTCCCGAGCCCGTACGGGAGTTGTAGCGATGAGACAAGATAGTAGCTACTAAAACAATTGGATACCACGAAAAAGGGGTGAAATTTATCTTAAAAAAAAAAAAAACATGTCAACGGACAGCAGAACAACGAAAATGATGGCTTTGTTATTACTAAGGTTGGCTAGGCACTATGATTTTGCCCTGTCTGTGGTCTTGCCATGAACATTTCTAATCAATCAAATCAAACTCGGGGGCATGTTGATTGCTGCTTTGCGCCGGTGGAATCTTTTTGAAAGTGCTTTCTAAATGCAATGTCCCATTCACTTCTATTGGGCGTCAGCTAGTGGTGGCTTAAGTTATGTGACGTTTTGAAGTGGCTGTTTTAAAGGGAACTGAACCATGCATTACGGTTTCTCCTGGCCCAAAGACTTGACAGAGTGAGGAGCCTAACAATAAGTTGTGTAAAATCCTAAACTATCACTTTAAACCCTCAGCCTTACTGTACAACTACTGTACTTATGATTTTCTTCAACCTTTATAACGCTTGATCATTGTCAGCATTACATTCTGTGTTCCCTATTCGGGGAGACGTTTATACAGATGTGCACAATTTACTGTACTGTCATTATACTGATATTAAAACCATTATGTTCTATTGTATGATTACACCTCTTATGATGATGGGATCGTTCAAATACGTATTTATGATCCAAGATTTTCTTTAAGGTCAACATAGTTGGATTTTATTTGTATTTTTTACTGAAAGTAATTTGAAAGTAACAAATTGTGCACACTGCTGTTTTTAAATGCACTTTTGTGACAGCCTGATGTATGTACAGTTATCTAATGAATATTTTTGCTAATGTAGATGTGAATTGGCCCCTCGCGATATTAAGACTGGTCGATACACAAACATTCCCTTCAGATAAACGTGACTGTTCTTTTTGTAATGATGGTTCCCAAGAAAAATTAGGGATCTTTTTTGACAACTGTCCAGCCATAATGAAATGCTACATTTGATCAGGTAACAATGTGAATGTCTTTTCAAAGCTTGCTGTCTCATCCTCTATCACAGACCTTTTAGAAGTTCCTGAATGTCCTCTTATTTACTGTACTTTGTTTATGTATAGATAGCAATAATGTTTAGATTTAATCTATTTTAGAGGACTCCAAGGAAAATTATGTGCAATGTTTGACTGACTGCTTTTAGTGTCTCAACTGTGTGGTCCACAATGTGTTTTAAAAATATATATTTTGTATTGTCAACCAGTTGTGGAGTGACACAAATGTTTCTAACCTTTTGAATAAAATCTTGCTCTTTTCTGATTTGTATCCAAGGTCTTTGTTATTCACTGCATTCCACTTTTTGTTACATTACAGCCTTATTCTAAAATGGAATATATTTGTTGTTTTCCTCAATCTACACACAATAGCCCATAATAACAAGGAGAACATGTTTTTAGAAATTTTATCTAATTAATAAAACATTTAAAACATACCTTATTTACATAAGTATTCAGACTCGAAATTAAGCTCCGATGCGTCCTGTTTCCATTGATCCTCCTTGATTGTTTCTAAATCTTGATTGGAGTCCACCTGTGGTAAATTCAATTGATTGGACATTATTTGGAAAGCTAAACAAGGTCCCACAGTTGACAGTGCATGTCAGAGGTAAAAAACCAAGCCATGAGATCGAAGGAATTGTCTGTAGAGCTCCGAGACAGGATTGTGTCGAGGCACAGATCTGGGGAAAGGTATTGAAATATTTCTGCAGCATTGAAGTTCCCCAAGAATACAGTGGCCTCCATCATGCTTAAATGGAAGAAGTTTGGAACGACCAAGACTCTTCCTAGAGCTGGCCATCCGGCCAAACTGAGCAATCGGGAGAATGACCTTGGTCAGGGAGATGACCAAGATCCTGTTGGTCACTGATGGATCTCTAGAGTTCCTCTGTGGAGATGAGAGAACCTTCTAGAAGGACAACAATCTATGCAGCACTCCACCAATCAGGTCTTTATGGTGGAGTGGCCAGACGGAAGCCACTCTTCAGTAAAAGGCACATGACAGCCCACTTGGAGTTTGCCAAAAGGCAGCTAAAGGACTGACCTTTTAAACTCTGGCCTGAATGCCAATTGTCACGTCTGGAGGAAAACTGGCACCATTCATATGGTGAAGCATGGTCTGAATAATTATGTAAATGTGATATTTACTACTTCTTTTTTTTATATATATATGTGTGCACACGTGCCAAAATGTAAAAAAATAAATAATTGCTTTGTAATTAAATAGTATTGTGTGTAAACTGATGAAGAAAAATATAATTTAATCAATTTTAGAATAAGCTGTAACGTAACAATGCGGGGAAAAGTCAAGCGGTCTGAATACATTCCGAATACACTATATACAGTATAACAGCAGATTAAAAAATATATTTATAGTTGCAGATTTATGGTTAAACCAGTACTGTTTTGTTAATTGGTCCTTGGATGGAATGGTAGATATGACGTAAATGATTTAAGATCAGATGCCTAAAATGATCTTGTTCAATACTTTTCTATCTCTAACACCCTGAACATACTGGTCATGCAATCAACACTGGAATAACACAATAAATAAAAAGATGTGAAACCAATCTGGACACATGTAGATCCCATCGTCCACCTACTTAGATGTATGGAGTGGCAGAAGTTTAACCCCGTGTGTCACAGGAGACTTCATAAAACATCAGAAATGTTACTTTTACTCTCAGCATCTTTACATTTTATTCCTGTTTGTCCTCCTATATTCACTCTTGGTCCTCTAGATGACAGGCTTCAACCAAATTGTTCCAGAATCCTCATTTTGTCAGGATCTACAGTGTAAGAGGACAGCTATTTTTTTTTATCTTCATGAAATGCGCAATAAACACCAATACCCGATTTACAGACAGTGAGTTGCACCACATAAGTATAAAAAAAATACATTTCAGAAAGCTGATTCCATGTGAAAATTAGAATTATTGGGTGCAAATCATTTCTTAGCAGGTCGTCAACAGCAGAAGACACAGAGAGCAGACCCCAGCACAGAGAACATGGGGGCTATGATCAAGGTGATAAACCATGACAACTTCATCCCAACAACAGTAGTAGAGAGCTGATCTGAAATGACAGAATGACAGAATGCCTTCTTGGTGTGGGAATATAAAGATTTAATCAGACTTCATTATATTTATCACAATTGAAAAACAATTCTAAACATACTGTATTGAAAACAATCAAGAAATGTATCAAGTGCATGTGAGTACATAACTATTATATTTGTTTCTTCCTACTATGTTATGGTATATATTTATAATTGAAATCCATATCCTGAATTGACTTGAGATTAAACTTTATTGAACCAGGTGTATATTTTTTAGAATGCTCCCAATGCAAAACCACAGTTATGCAGTTATAATGCAGTTTACTCACCACCACTGATAAGGGAGAGCTTGGTCCCACTTCCGATCTCAAATATGTTAGCCCTCTGCTCAACACAGTAGTACAGACCCACGTCACTCTCTGAGATGTTCAGTATGCTCAGATTGCTTCGGAACAGGCCTGTGTCATACACTGACTCGGAACGACCATCAAACCTTTTGAGTCTCAGGGGTGTATTTGTCTTTATAGTGATGGCTACTGAAAGAGTGGCATCAGGACGAAGAACAAACCACATGACCTCATACTCCAGGGTAATGTCACAGCCAAGGGTGACTGTGTCCCCTGGTTCCACTAGAATCTCATTTTGAACTGCTCCAAAAGCCTCACAGAACATGGAACCTTTCATAAAAACAAAGACCATATTATTGACTGAGGCTATTTAAATAAAATGTTCATAACACATTTACATGTTTTAAACCAAATTAACAGAGTACTTAAAACTAATGAAATATAAACAATGTATCTCCCAAGTGGATAAAATGCATTTCTACTTACAGCATAGAATTGTTAGAGCTGTTCTCTTGTTCATTGTTTCCTGTCAGTTACTGAAAGAAGGATGTGAATGCCTTTTAGGAAGTGGTTATTGTGCTCCACCACACCCCCAACACACTTTCATTTCATGTTTAAGTCAGAGTTTCTGTAAGTGAGGACTGGGAGGCTGTTCCTGTTACAACGCATGATGAGGACCATGATGATTCTCATCATCAAAAGTGAGTATTGTCTATGAAAATCAAATAATGAATATATGAGACAAATAGTTTGACCATTTAGAATAAAAGCACTTTATGTACAGTTGAAGACAGAAGTTTACATACACTTAGGTTGGAGTCATTAAAACTCATTTTTCAACCACTCCACAAATTTATTGTTAACAAACTATAGTTTTGGTAAGTCGGTTAGGACAGCTACTTTGTGCATGACAAAGGTACTTTTTCCAACAATTGCTTACAGACAGATTACGTCACTTATAATTGACTGTATCACAATTCCAGTGGGTCAGAAGTTTACATACACTAAGTTGACTGTGCCTTTAAACAGCTTGGAAATTCCAGAAAATGTCATGGCTTTAGAAGCTTGTGATAGGCTAATTTACATCATTTGAGTCAATTGGAGGTGTACCTGTGGATGTTTTTCAAGGCCTACCTTCAAACTCAGTGCCTCTTTGCCTGATATCATGGGAAAATCACAAGAAATCAGCCAAGACCTCAGAAAAAAATGATAGACCTTTACAAGTCTGGTTCATCCTTGGGAGCAATTTACAAACGCCTGAAGGTACCACGTTCGTCTGTACAAACAATAGTATGCAAGTATAAACACCATGGGAACACGCAGCCGTCATACCGCTCAGGAAGGAGATGCGCTCTGTCTTCTAGAGATGAACGCACTTTAGTGCGAAAAGTGCAAATCGATCCCAGAACAACAGCAAAGGGCCTTGTGAAGATGCTGGAGGAAACAGGTACAAAAGTATCTATATCCACAGTAAAACGAGTCCTATATCGACATAACCTGAAAGGCAGCTCAGCAAGGAAGAAGCCACTGCTCCAAAACTGCCATAAAAAAGCCAGACTACGGTTTGCAACTGCACATGGGGACAAAGATTGTACTTTTTAGAGAAATTACCTCTAGTTTGATGAAACAAAAATAGAACTGTTTGGCCATAATGTCCATCGTTATGTTTGGAGGAAAAAGGGGGAGGTTTGCAAGCCGAAGAACACCATCCCAACTGTGAAGCACGGGGGTGGCAGCATCATGTTGTGGGGGTGCATGCTGCAGGAGGGACTGGTGCTCTTCACAAAATAGGTGGCATCATGAGGAAGGGAAATTATGTGGATATATTGAAGCAACATCTCAAGACATCTGTCAGGAAGTTAAAGCTTGGTCGCAAATGGGTCTTCCAAATGGACAATGACCCCAAGCATACTTCCAAAGTTGTGGCAAAATGGCTTAAGGACAACAAAGTCATGGTATTGGAGTGGCCATCACAAAGCCCTGACATCAATCATACAGAAAAATTGTGGGCAGAACTGAAAAAGCGTGTGCGAGCAAGGAGGCCTACAAACCTGACTCAGTTACACCAGCTCTGTCAGGAGGAATGGGCCAAAATACACCCAACTTATTGTGGGAAGCTTGTGGAAGGCTACCTGAAGTTAAACATTTTAAAGGCAATGCTACCAAATACTAATTGAGTGTATATAAACTTCTGACCCACTGGGAATGTGATGAAAGAAATAAAAGCTGAAATAAATAATACTCTCTACTATTATTCTGACATTTCACATTCTTAAAATAAAGTGGTGATACTAACTGACCTAAAACAGGGTCTTTTTATTAGGATTAAATGTCAGGAATGGTGAAAAACTGAGTTTAAATCTATTTGGCTAAGGTGTATGTAAATTCCGACTTCAACTCTATTTAGTTCCACCATTTGGAAAAATCTGTAACACTTTACATTACAGTGCCCTTATTACTGTGTAATTATACCTGTACGTGCAGATGAACAAGCATTGTTACATTGTACTTACACTAACTTACAGCAGTAACCTACCCTAGGTACAATGTAATGATTGTAATGAGTGATTGCAATACTTAAATTGTACTTACAGGACTAATTACACAGTAATAAGAGCACTGTAATGTAAAGTGTTATCAAAAAATCACACCGTAAATATTTGTTAACAAAGACCTACATACACTACAGAGAGGAAGCTAGCCTAACATGGGGGAATACGATGGAAAACTCTGCTCTCTCTCTCGCTCTCTCTCTCTCTCTCTCTCTCTCTCGCTCTCTCTCTCTCTCTCTCTCTCTCTCTCTCTCTCTATATATATATATATATATATATATATATATATATATATATATATATATATATATGCAGGTCTGGAAAAAATTAAGAGACCACTGCAAAATTATCAGTTTCTCTGGTTTTTACTATTTATAGGTATGTGTTTGGGTAAAATTATTTTTTTTGTTTTATTCTATAAACTACTTACAACATTTCTCCCAAATTCCAAATCTAAATATTGTCATTTAGTGCATTTATTTGCAGACAATGACAACTTGTCAAAATAACAAAAGATATGCAGTGTTGTCAGACTTCGAATAATGCAAAGAAAATAAGTTCAAATTCATTTTTAAACAACACAACAACACGTCTTGGCAGGCCCTCCACCAGTCTTTCACATTGATGTTGGGGGACTTTATGCCAATCCTGGCGCAAATGTTCAAGCAGCTCGGCTTTGTTTGATGGCTTGTGACCATCCATCTCCCTCTTGATCACATTCCAGAGGTTTTCAATGGGGTTCAGGTTTGGAGATTGGGCTGGCCATGACAGGGTCTTGATCTGGTGGTCCTTCATCCACACCTTGATTGACCTGGCAGTGTGGCATGGAGCATTGTCCTGCTGGAAAAACCAATCCTCAGAGTTGGGGAACATTGTCAGAGCAGAAGGAGGCAAGTTTTCTTCCAGGACAACCTTGTACGTGGCTTGATGCATGTGTCCTTCACAAAGACAAATCTGTCTGATTCCAGCCTTGCTGAAGCACCCCCAGATCATCACCGATCCTCCACTAAATTTCACAGTGGGTGAGAGACCAAGAGAGGCCTACAAGTCATAGTGTATCGAGGGTTTTTTCTTTATTCTTTACTATTTTCTACATTGTAATATAATAGTGAAAAAAATGAAATAACACATTGAGAATAGTTTCGTAACCAAAAAAAGTGTTAAACAAATAAATAAATATTTTATATTTTATATTTTCTTCAAATAGCCACCCTTTGCCTTGATGACAGCTCCACTCTTGGCATTCTCTCAACCAGTTTGATGAGGTAGTCACCTGGAATGCATTTCATTTAACAGGTGTGCCTTGTTAAAAGTTCATTTGTGGAATTTCTTTCCTTCTTATAGTGCATTTGAGCCAATCACTTGTGTTGTGACAAGGTAGGGGTGGTATTTAGAAGATAACCCTATTTGGTAAAAGACAAGTCCATATTATGGCAAGAACAGCTAAAATAAGCAAAGTGAAACGACTATCCATCATTACTTTAAGACATGAAGGTCAGTCAATACAAGAACTTTGAAAGTGCAGTCGCAAAAACCATCAAGCGTTACGATGAAACTGGCTCTCATGAGAACTGCCACAGGAAAGGAAGACCCAGAGTTACCTCTGCTGCAGAGGATTAGTTCATTAGCGTTAACTGCACCTTAGATTGCAGCCCAAATAAATGATTCACAGAGTTCAACTAACAGACACATCTCAACATCAACTGTTCAGAGGAGACTGCGTGAATCAGGCCTTCATGGTCAAATTGCTACAAATAAACCACTACTAAAGGACACCAATAATAAGAAGATACTTTCTTGGGCCAAGAAACACAAGTAATGGACATTAGGCCAGTGGAAATCTGTTCTTTGGTCTGATGAGTCCAAATTTTAGGTTTTTGGTTCCAACCGCCGTGTCTTTGTGAAAAGCAGAGTAGGTGAACGGATGAGCTCAGCGTGTGTGGTTCCCACCATGAAGCATCGAGGAGGAGGTGTGATGGCGTGGGGGTGCTTTGCTGGTGACACTGTCTGTGATTTATTTAGAATTCATTGCAAGCTTAACCAGCATGGCTACTACAGCATTCTGCAGCGATATGCCATCCCATCTGGTTTGCGCTTAGTGGAACTATCATTTGTTCTTCAACAGGACAATGACCCAATACACACCTCCAGGCTGTGTAAGGACTATTTGTCCAAGAAGGAGAGCAATCGAGTGCTGCATCAGATGACATGGCCTCCACAATCCCCCAACCTCAACCCAATTGAGATGGTTTGGGATGAGTTGGACCGCAGAGTGAAGGAAAAGCAGCCAACAAGTGCTCAGCATATGTGGGAACTCCTTCAAGACTGTTGGAAAACTATTCCTCGTGAAGCTGTTTGAGAGAATGCCAAGAGTGTGAAAAGCTGTCATCAAGGCAAAGGGTCACTACTTTGAAGAATATATTTTGATTTGTTTAACACTTTTTTGGTTACTACATGATTCCATATTTGTTATTTCATAGTTGTGATGTCTTTACTGTTATTCTACAATGTAGAAAATAGTATAAAATAAAGAAAAAGTGAAGTAAAGAGCCACATAAAAACGTTTTCAGTGTTTGGTCAATTATGTAATAACATTCCCTATAAAGCAGACATGTCCCATGCTAACACATGCTCTTACTTTTCCAGGTGCTTTGATCTGGGTGCTGGCCACAGCTGATGTGACTGTCCAACAGGTGACACTTGGAGGCACCATCAATCTAGAATGTGATATCACGGTGAAATACGACATCATATGGTTTGTTCTGCGTCCCAATACCACACTGTCGCA
Source organism: Oncorhynchus clarkii lewisi (assembly GCF_045791955.1). Classification (NCBI taxonomy): domain Eukaryota; kingdom Metazoa; phylum Chordata; class Actinopteri; order Salmoniformes; family Salmonidae; genus Oncorhynchus; species Oncorhynchus clarkii. The sequence continues at coordinate 32,147,946 of NC_092172.1, read as the reverse complement.
GGCCACCTTTACCTTTGTAAAACAGGATAAGAATCTAAGATCCACGGCCCAATTTGGCAGACGATTTGTGCCTGTATATAACAAAGCTGTGCCAACTGTTGACCTGACCATATTGAACCTAACAGACAGTGACCTGGGCCTGTATTACTGTGGCATGTGGAGAGATAATGTATTTGAGATTGGGAATGGGACTCAGCTCACCTTTACAGGTGAGTAGTTTCCACATCACCATCTGGTTCTTTATCATGTAAAACGTATGAAATGTTAGAATAGTGTTTGTTTTAGTGTGATCTGATAAGAATACCCATAATTATGTGATGTATTTTGTCCAACGTTGTGATTCACAGTAGGGAGCTGGTAAGGACCTACAGTGCCTTCAGAAAGTATTCATACTCCTAGACTTATTCCACATTTTGTTGTGTTACAGCCTGAATTCAAAATGGATTAAATTGATTTTCTTTCTCACCCATCTACAAACAATAACCCATAATGACAAAGTGAAAACATGTTTTTAGATTTAAAAAAATGAAATACAGACATATCTATTTTACATAAGTATTCACACCCCTGAGTCAATACATGTTAGAATCACCTTTGGAAGCGATTACAGCTGTGTGTCTTTCTGGGTAAGTCTCTAAGAGCTTTCCACACCTGGATTGTGCAACATTTGCCCATTATTATTTTATTAGTAGACAAACATTTTCAGGTCTTGCCATAGATTTTCAAGTAGATTTAAGTCAAAACTGTAACTTTGCCACTCAAGAACATGCACTGTCTCCTTGGTAAGAAACTCCCGTGTAGATGTGGCCTTGTCTTTTAGGTTATTGTCCTACTGAAAGGTGATTTAATTTTCCTCTAGGATTTTTCCTGTGCTTAGCTCCATTCTGTTTCTTTTTTATCCTGAATAACTCTCCAATCCTTAACGATTACAAGCATACTCATAACATGATGCAGCCACCATTATGCTTGAACATATGAAGAGTGGTACTCAGTAATGTGTTGTACAGGATTTGCCCCAAACTTAACACTTTGTATTCAGGACAAAAAGTGAATTGCTTTGCCACATTTTTTGCAGTATTACTTTAGTACCTTGTTGAAAACAAGATGCGTATTTTGGAATATTTTTATTCTGTTCTTTTCTTTTCACTCGGTCAATCAGGTTAATATTGTGAAGTAACTACAATGTTGTTGATCCATCCTCAGTTTTCTCCTTTCACAGCCATGAAACTCTGTAACTGCTTTTAAAGTCACTATTGGCCTCATGGTGAAATCTCTGAGTGGTTTCCTTCCTCTCCAGCAACTGAGTTAGGAGGAATGCCTGTATCTTTATAGTGACTGGGTGTATCGATACATCAACTAAATAGTAATTAATAACTTGACCAGGCTCAAAGAGATATTCAATGTCTGCTTTTTTTATTTATTTTGACCCATCTACCAATAGATTTTCCAATGCCTCTTTGAGGCATTGGAAAACCTCCCTGGTCTTTAAGGTTGAATCTGTGTTTGAAATGTTCTGCTCGACTGAGGAACCTTACAAATAATTGTATGTGTGGGGTACAGAGATGAAGTCATTCAATAACCATGTTAAACAGTACATTTTTAGAAAAAAAACAAAAGGTGCTATCTAGAACTTAAAACGGTTCTTTGGATGTCCCCACTCTGTGGAAAGGGTTCTACCTAGAACCAAAAGGGTTCTCCAATTGGGACAGCCAAATAACCATTTTAGGTTCTAGATAGCACCTTTTGTTTTCTAAGAGTGTATTATTGCACACAGAGTGAGTCCCTGACACTTATTATGTTACTTATTTTGCAAATGTTTACACTTGAACTTATTTAGGCTTTCCATAACAAAGGGGTTGAATACTTATTGACTCAAGACATTTCAGCTTTTCATTTTTAGTTCATTGATAAATATTTTGAAAAACATAAATCCACTTTTACATTATGGGGTATTTGTGTGTAGCTGTAGCACAACAAAATGTGGGAAGAGTCAAGGTGTGTGAATACTTTCTGAAGGCATTGTAGATGTTGTGGTCCACTATCTGCTGATAAGAGTTCCCATGATTTAGTGATTTATTTTGTCCAACATGTTGTGATCCACAGTAGGGAGCTGGTAAGGACCTAGATGTTGTGGTCCACTATCTGCTGATAAGAGTTCCCATGATTTAGTGATTTGTTTTGTCCAACATGTTGTGATCCACAGTAGGGAGCTGGTAAGGACCTAGATGTTGTGGTCCACTAACTGACTCTGTCTCATACATGGTTTGTGTTTTCAGATCAGGGTTCTACTGTGGTTGGTGTAGATCTACCATGGCTCATCACTCTGATCTTCACCCCCATAATCTCAGTGTTTGGGTCCTTTCTCTGTATCCGATACATGCTTTAAAGGCAGCTGATAAACTGTCCGTCCATCTGTCTGTCTGTTTTTCCACCCAGCTACCTTCTGTATAATCTTTTTCTCCAGAATTTGTTCAGTTTACCACAGCCTGTGCTCTTTAAACTTCAGTGGGAAAAAAAACCCATTTGAATCTGATTCAAATCTGTGGTTGGCGGTATGTGTTACTCTCCTTTACTATATTATGTACTTTACCTGTCAACCAAATGCACGTCATTGGCCAGGCCCTTTTGACCAGAATCACTAGATACTGTATGCATCAGTTTGCTTACTTTTAGCTGATACACTCCTGCCATCTAGTGGACATAAATATAATGGTGATTTAAACAAATATTTTACCTTTATTTAACTAGGCAAGTCAGTTAAGAACAAACTCTTATTTTCAATGACTGCCTAGGAACAGTGGGTTAACTGCCTGTTCAGGGGCAGAACAACAGATTTGTACCTTGGGGATTTGAACTTGCAACCTTCCGGTTACTAGTCCAACGCCCTTACCACTAGGCTACCCTGCCGCCCCTGACTGAGGCCGGAGCTTCTTGTGACATTCTGCAGGCCTACCACATATTGTTTCTCATTGTAAGCGCATATCTCCTGTCATAAAAAACAGAACAATTGTAATTGTAATATATCTCTTACAAAAGAATGAGTAATAATGGGTTGACATCATCAATTGAACTGCTTTGTAAAGTTGCATGGTTGACCGGTAATGAAATTAGCTTTGTTTTTTAATCAATGATCACATTTAAAGTGGACATGAAAGCAACATTTAAAATGAGTAATTGTCTTCATTACAACAACTGAAGCAATGCACTTATTCAATGACACTTATTCAAGTATTCAATGATGGTTGTATTGCTCAATAAAAAACTGTTAATAGCAAAATATGGTTATATTATCTGACAGAAATAGACTAAATATGTAGAAATACTGCATGTATTTCTAATTAAGAATAAAAGGGATAGTTCACCCAAATTACAAAATGACTCATTTATTTCCTTACCCTGAAACAGTCTATGCACAAAGAGAGACTGTAATACACACTTTGGGTTTGTTTCTCTATCACCAACCGCTAACTTTAGCGTTTGAATTTCTAACCAAAACCAATGGAAGTCAATGTACCTGCCTCTATCATCAACTTCACCTTCACAAAGTAGTCGATTGGGGGTTGGAACAGTTTGGAAATAAACATGTTCAAAGTTCTCTCCTCCCTTTTCTACAAATGTGAGAAAGCTGGAAGTTGAGGATACAAGTTAGACAGCTAACACGGGTTAGCAGATCAAACATCTGCTTTGTTTTTTGGTTAATGGCACCAACTGAAAACGTAACTCATTTCAAATACTAATGGAAATCATTTCAAATACTTTATCAGTGCTTGATTGATCTTGCCTATTGCCATGGAACCAATAGAAAAGACCAAACAGTGCAAACCCCTCCCACCTGGCACTCCAGGCAGGCTTAATCAAATACTCAAATTATTTGAAAGAACCGTCTGTCTATGATCTGAACCCAGGTCTGACTGAAAACACTGAAAAGGTCTAATGGTTTTAGAGTTTATCTCTGTTCCAGGGAGAGATATGATTGGCTTACATAACATCACCAAATCAATGCTCTAATATTTACCTGGTAACACGGTCTACACATATACAGATACAGCATTTGGTTCAAACTTCAGCCCTGCCCCACACTGGTTCAGCATGTGTGATCTGTGAGACCTCCCTTGTTCAGGACAAGAGTGTCAGGACACTGAACTGACTGTGGCCTGCTCTGGCCTGCTCCTCATCTAAGGCCCAGTGGCTAGGCTGATGTCAGAGGTGGGACTCTGTCTCTGAGCCTTTCCTGTGGGACCAGACTTGTCTGGGTGTGTACGGCTATGCCAGTCCCTCAATGGCAAACTGGCCTGCTAGCTGCCCACACAGCCTGTTGCTAGTATGGGCTATGTGGGGTCACAGTGGACCTCTATGCTGCTTATGAAAAGGGCATTTTATAAACAGCAAGGTCAACAACTTACGCTAACAAGGTTCCTCTTTGACCGAGCCGAAGATGTAGAGAGAGAGAGAGCACACCCCCTTGCTCAAACACCAGTGGTACGCAATGAAAAACTCCACTCACTCTTTTCCGGACTCTTAACAAAGTCCGAAAAGGTTTTCGAATAAGCTACTACTATGCTAGATCTGGACAACAGTGACTTGATCAAAACATGACAAACACAAATATGTTTTGTAAGCTGGTGCTATAGATAGATGGACTCCATGACAGAAAGGAGAAGCAGAGGGTTATTTGTTGCCAGGCCCAGTGGGTCAGGCCAGGGATGTTACACTCTCTGACACAGTGGACCAGGTCACGGGTGTTACACTCTCTGACACAGTGGACCAGGTCACGGGTGTTACACTCTCTGACACAGTGGACCAGGTCACGGGTGTTACACTCTCTGACGCAGTGGACCAGGTCAGGAATGTTACACTCTCTGACACAGTGGACCAGGCCAGGGATGTTACACTCTCTGACACAGTAGGCCAGGCCAGGAATGTTACACTCTCTGACACAGTGGACCAGGCCAGGGATGTTACACTCTCTGACACAGTGGGTCAGGCCAGGGATGTTACACTCTCTGACACAGTGGGTCAGGCCAGGGATGTTACACTCTCTGACACAGTGGGTCAGGCCAGGGATGTTACACTCTCTGACACAGTGGACCAGGCCAGGGATGTTACACTCTCTGACACAGTGGGCCAGGCCAGGGATGTTACACTCTCTGACACAGTGAACCAGGCCAGGGATGTTACACTCTCTGACACAGTGGACCAGGCCAGGGATGTTACACTCTCTGACACAGTGGGTCAGGCCAGGGATGTTACACTCTCTGACACAGTGGGTCAGGCCAGGGATGTTACACTCTCTGACACAGTGGGTCAGGCCAGGGATGTTACACTCTCTGACACAGTGGACCAGGCCAGGGATGTTACACTCTCTGACACAGTGGACCAGGTCAGGGGTGTTACACTCTCTGACACAGTGGGTCAGGCCAGGGATGTTACACTCTCTGACACAGTGGGTCAGGCCAGGGATGTTACACTCTCTGACACAGTGGACCAGGCCAGGGGTGTTACACTCTCTGACACAGTGGGCCAGGCCAGGGATGTTACACTCTCTGACACAGTGGACCAGGCCAGGGATGTTACACTCTCTGACACAGTGGGCCAGGCCAGGGATGTTACACTCTCTGACACAGTGGACCAGGCCAGGGATGTTACACTCTCTGACACAGTAGGCCAGGCCAGGGATGTTACACTCTCTGACACAGTGGGCCAGGCCAGGGATGTTACACTCTCTGACACAGTGGACTAGGCCAGGGATGTTACACTCTCTGACACAGTGGGTCAGGCCAGGGATGTTACACTCTCTGACACAGTGGACCAGGCCAGGGATGTTACACTCTCTGACACAGTGGACCAGGCCAGTGATGTTACACTCTCTGACACAGTGGACCAGGCCAGGGATGTTACACTCTCTGACACAGTGGACTAGGCCAGGGATGTTACACTCTCTGACACAGTGGACCAGGCCAGGGGTGTTACACTCTCTGACACAGTGGACCAGGCCAGGGATGTTACACTCTCTGACACAGTGGACCAGGCCAGTGATGTTACACTCTCTGGCACAGTGGACCAGGCCAGGGGTGTTACACACTCTGACACAGTGGGCCAGGGGTGTTACACTCTCTGACACAGTGGGCCAGGCCAGGGATGTTACACTCTCTGATACAGTGGGCCAGGCCAGGGATGTTACACTCTCTGACACAGTGGGCCAGGCCAGGGATGTTACACTCTCTGACACAGTGGGTCAGGCCAGGGATGTTACACTCTCTGACACAGTGGGCCAGGCCAGGGATGTTACACTCTCTGACACAGTGGTTCAGGCCAGGACAAGGAAGCTCATTAAAGATGCAATTCCCTTCGCCACGCTCCCCTCCCTGTCTCTGATTGGTTGGTTGATTGCTCCAGCCTCTGCATAGTCCCTGGGTACCACTGGTGTGCTTACTGTGTTCTCTATGGAAAACTATCAGTGAGTTCTATTAATCAGTCAACTAACTGGCAGAGATGGTTTCCACCATTGGATTTCAAAGACTGGTACTGGCTGTATTTCTGCTATCTACTGTTCATATCTCACTGTGGTAGTTGGAGAATACAACAGCTCTTAAGAGTGTGTGTGTTCCCACCAGATGCCATCTGAGCTGTCCAGTTGATGAATGCAGACACTAGCCGTAGACCACACCCCCTTACCTTATCCAGTGGGTATCTCAGGGGTGGTGGAAGTGACGTTCAATGCTTGAGAAGCAGGAACAAACTTCATGAGTAACAGACAACCACCAACAGACAAGACAGCCAAACCTGCTTTATATTCTTCCCTCTCAACTTTCATGGGACCAGTCAAATGTTTGTTTCCGTCAAAAAAGTGAAGATTAGAAATAGATGAACCCGTATTGTCGTAGTCAGGGGTTAGATCGGAGGGAGTTGGGTTTTACATCCATAGAACTAGATTGAGTTCTATTTCATGAATATTTGTTCTATTGTTCCACCACCATAGGGTTAGGAAGGAAATGTGTTGTGGGGGTGATTTCTGTTAACATTGACATGACAAAGGCCAGAAACCTTTAAGGGATACATTCACCACTCACAATTCCCTAATTCAACCTCTTGTTTCAGTTTTTACGAGTTTTCTCGGCATGGTACCTATCCGATAAGGAACAAAGAGGCATTGGTAATCCTCACTCATCTTCTCTGGCTACACAGAGAGATGGTACATATCCGATAAGGAACAAAGAAGCAGTGGTAATCCTCACTAATCTTCTCTGGCTACACAGAGAGATGGGGCTGACAGGCTGTGTTTTGATTCTTTGGCCCTGGAGCCCAAAGGAAGGCTTCATCAGGGGTCCCATGCCATCGAGACCACTGCAGTTCCTGTGTGGAGGCAGTCTGAGCTTCTGAAGTTTCCAACACAGACCTCTTAAGATGGAGGAAAGGGCCTGCGATGGTTATGGGGTTCCATCCATCCTAGCCAATCATCCCCATTGGAAGCATAGCAGCAGGAAGTGTAATATACCATTACAGATCCCCAGGCCGTAGTCAAGTTTAGGGGGGCCGAACGGCCAATACCGGGGCTTGGTGTGACGAGTTCCTTTCTGTTTCAATGGATCCCTTTGTTGCTCATCAGGTACAGTCACATGGCAACCCTGCATAAGGAGAGGAAGATATGGAGTGGAAGGGAGGGGTTCTGGGGTTCATGAATTTATGAGTATTAATATGCACCTCCTTGAAGTGTCGTCAGGTGCAAAGGTATTTTAGGAGAGAACTCCGTTCTTAAGTTGTTTAACACTGAGTGAACATGCACCATTGGACCTTATTGAATGTGTTTTGGTGTTGGAGCACATATAAAATAAACTCACAAGGCTTCTTTCAGTCACAAGGCTTCTTTCAGTCACAAGGCTTCTTTCAGAGGAGGAGTGCACATGTGCATTGCAGCACCACCCATGCAAGTATGTAAGAAATGCTGTGGTTAACGACTCCAGGGGTCTTGTAAAGGTGGGCTGGAGGTGGTCTGGTCGGTAGGTGGACATGGGTCTTTATCAGCTGCTCTGAGAGAAGAAAGTCAGGTCTGTGCTCCGGCATAAGGAAACAGTGTTCCGTCAACGAACGCCTCTCTGAGCAACTTCGTAAAGAACACAGGTAGGCAAACACAAGTAATCCTGCACACATGTACTGACGTACTCATGTGCCATTTTATCTCAATGGCATGCACCATACACACACACACACACACACACACACACACACACACACACACACACACACACACACACACACACACACACACACACACACACACACACACACTCAATCACACACAATCACACACACACACACAATCACACACACACATGGTTTTGTATTGCTATCCTTGTGGGGACAAAATAATTGATTCCTATCCAACATCCTATTTTCCCTAACCCCTAACCCTAAATCTAACCCTAACCTAACCATAACCTAACCATAACCTGACCTTAACTCCAAAGCTCTAACCCTAAAACTATACCTAACTCCTAACCCTAAAGCTAACCGTAGCCTCTATCCCTAATTCTAACCCTAACACTATACCTAACTCCTAACCCTAAAGCTAACCGTAACCTCTATCCCTAATTCTAACCCTAACACTATACCTAACTCCTAACCCTAAAGCTAACCGTAACCTCTATCCCTAATTCTAACCCTAACCCTAATTGTAACCCTAAACCTTAAGCCTAAAATAGCATTTTTCCTCATGGGGCCTGGCAAAATGTCCCCACTTGTCCAAATTTTCCTTGTTTTACTATCCTTGTGAGGACTTCTGGTACCTACAAGGATAGTTAAACAAAAATGCACACACACACACCAACCTGATTGGCACATCATGGTATATTGATTGACCCATGATGAACAATGATCATTACTTAAAGTTTGCATGGTGTTACTATAAAACATGCCCAACCTTCCGGCATGTTCCTCCTATAAATACAAGTGCAGTCCAAAATCAACTCCCTGAAAGTCGCACTTCATACAATTATTTGCTTTTCCTTTTTCTACTGATCTCATGAAAACTCTGTATCCCCTAACCCTGACGTCTCCAACCAGAGGTCTCTGCTCTCCAACATGAAACAGTATAGACTTAGGCATAGCCATGTCTGAGCCCCACAACACAAACGCCCCAGAGACTTAGGGAACATTACAACTCATTAGTTCTCACTGTTTATGGTTTTTGTTCTGTATCACTTGATTCAAGTATTATTTAAGTTGGATCATTTGGCGAAAACATTGAGTCTGCTTCGAGTCTCACGTTTCCATATACAACAGTGGAAGTGAGTTTTGTGTCCAATAAGGCCAAGCGTATTCTGGCAAATAATAAAGATCCTTCAACATCCTTAATTAGCTCTTTATCAATTTCATCATGCATTCAAAAATCTCCCGGGAAACTCGGCCAAACAGAGTGGGTTGGCAGCCCCATAGTCCATGACCAAGTGACCAGGAGCAGTATGTATCAAGTGTCTCAGAAATGGAGTGCTGATCTAGGATCAGGTCCCACCTGCCCATGTAAACTTTTCATTATGAAAATTACATCAAATCTTTTCACATCCAATATTTTTCAGAGCTGATCTGATTGGTCAAAATACCAATTATTGGAAAAAATATCAGAATTGGGCTGCCTGTGTAAACGCAGCCTTATACGCTTCTTAAATACGTCCCCAGAACTCCAGTCTGTCATAGTTCTGTCTGAGTCCTGGACCTGAGTCTTACAACAACACTACTAACAGCTAATGAGCTGAGTGAACAGTCCTGCTACAGTAAATGGGAACCATTGAGAGGCAGCTAACACCAGGAGCCCTCATTCTACCCTGGAACCTAGCGACACAGTGTTCACCATTCAACTGGAATCAAAATAAATACACAGGGCTTTCAACAAAAGAAGCACTGAAGGTTTTCTAACAGAGCTTTTCTTTGGGAGTCAGCTTCCCACTCCAGCACACTTCACAGTATTTAACCCCTAACAGATTAGATCTGCTTTGATTTCCCCTTGGACTACCTGGTCTGATGGCTAATGCAATACCCTACAATAGAGGGTATAATAACTTGTGGTCAATGGAAAATGAGGCCCAATTGTAAAAAAAACATGCAAGTGATCAACTGTACTGAGTGTATCTTCTCGACACCAGTTACACTGTAGATGAAAACATTCACTGTCAAAAGAAGGGGGAAAATCATCAAAACATCAATATACTACAATGCTAGTGACAGTGGTTCTACATCCAGCTTTGCAGCAGACATAGCTCAGAGGCCTTGGCTCCAGTCATAATAAGCCCATTCATTTCATTGCGAGTGTAAAACACCCTCTTCTCCCCTCTGAAGCTGCAGTAGAAGCCCTAGCTGTAAGAGACTGTCTCAGTGCACACGTGTGGAAGGGAAATGGGACACACTCAGCCAATAACAGGGGTTGTAACAGCTGTAATAGCCCCCTTTGACCTCCTCCTTTTGCCTCCGGGCCTCCGGTCACCAACTACTTCTCTGATAGAGTTCAGTGTGTCAAATCGGAGGGTCTGCTGTCCGGACCTCTGGCAGTCTCTATGGGGGTGCCACAGGGTTCAATTCTTGGACCGACTCTCTTCTCTATATACATCAATAATGTCGCTCTTGCTGCTGGTGAGTCTCTGATCCACCTCTACGCAGACAACACCATTCTGTATACTTCTGGCCCTTCTTTGGACACTGTGTTAACAACCATCCAGGCAAGCATCAATGCCATACAACTCTCCTTCCGTGGCCTCCAATTGCTCTTAAATACAAGTAAAACTAAATGCATGCTCTTCAACCGATTGCTGCCTGCACCTTCCCGCCTGTCCAACATCACTACTCTGGACGGCTCTGACTTAGAATACGTGGACAACTACAAATACCTAGGTGTCTGGTTAGACTGTAAACTCTCCTTCCAGACCCACATCAAACATCTCCAATCCAAAGTTAAATCTAGAATTGGCTTCCTATTTCGCAACAAAGCATTCTTCAATCATGCTGCCAAACATTCCCTTGTAAAACTGACCATCCTACCAATCCTCGACTTCGGCGATGTCATTTACAAAATAGCCTCCAATACCCTACTCAACAAATTGGATGCAGTCTATCACAGTGCCATCCGTTTTGTCACCAAAGCCCCATATACTACCCACCATTGCGACCTGTACGCTCTCGTTGGCTAGCCCTCGCTTCATACTCGTCGCCAAACCCACTGGCTCCATGTCATCTACAAGACCCTGCTAGGTAAAGTCCCCCCTTATCTCAGCTCGCTGGTCACCATAGCATCACCCACCTGTAGCACGCGCACCAGCAGGTATATCTCTCTGGTCACCCCTAAAACCAATTCTTTCTTTGGCCGCCTCTCCTTCCAGTTCTCTGCTGCCAATGACTGGAACGAACTACAAAAATCTCTGAAACTGGAAACACTTATCTCCCTCACTAGCTTTAAGCACCAGCTGTCAGAGCAGCTCACATATTACTGCACCTGTACATAGCCCACCTATAATTTAGCCCAAACAACTACCTCTTTCCCTACTGTATTTATTTTATTTTATTTATTTATTTTGCTCCTTTGCACCCCATTATTTTTATTTATACTTTGCACATTCTTCCACTGCAAATCTACCATTCCAGTGTTTTACTTGCTATATTGTATTTACTTTGCCACCATGGCCTTTTTTTTGCCTTTACCTCCCTTATCTCACCTCATTTGCTCACATCTGTATATAGACTTGTTTCTACTGTATTATTGACTGTATGTTTGTTTTATTCCATGTGTAACTCTGTGTCGTTGTATGTGTCAAACTGCTTTGCTTTATCTTGGCCAGGTCGCAATTGTAAATGAGAACTTGTTCTCAACTAGCCTACCTGGCTAAATAAAGGTGAAAAAAAAAAAAAATTACCAATGTGACTGACTGGGTTTTAGCCTGTGTCTCCTGTACGCCACATGAGGCAAGTTTACGAATCACACCAGTGTGGGTCACCAGCCCTGAACTGGGATTGGACTAGTCTAATGTACTACATACAAATCATGGATGGACCACTGGAGACCCAGGGAAGGAACATCTGTCCTATTCAAATGATATTAGTGGTAGAAGACTACATATACTCAATGACAGCAGATAGATCTACTTGTTCATAAACCGTGCAGTATTGACAACAAGCGACTGTACCAACTGTGGTTTGAATCACTGTCAATATGTTCTGTCTACCACTAAAACGTATAGCTTCTCCCAAGAAGGTGTCACTTAACAAAGCCAAAGTCCACACGAGGAGTGCCTGCTGAGCCTTAATTCAACTGAAAGGTCTGACTGTTGTGGTTTAAACCATTAACATAATTCCATAATATTTCAGTTGAATTCGTTTCCTCTCCAACCTTGCTTTCCAGACAGTAAAGCAAACAGCACAGGAGAGAGGGGCAGTAGGTATGAGAGAGAAATTAGAGAGAAGGTGAGAGCGAGTAAGGGGGAAAGAGAGAGACAGAGAGAGAGAGAGAGAGAGGAGGGGAGGGTAGGGAATGACAAACTGGTCTGATTTACTGTACTCACTGTACCAGAGGGGCTTGTGAGGGAGCTTTGTGTGCTCTTCTCTCCTGCTCAGCAAGGCTGCCTGGTGGCTCTGAAGAACGTGGTATTTTGCAGTGAAAAGAGCTTCTGAATGAGGGGAAATGTCCACTGGTCCCAAAGGGTTTCATCTGAAGCTGCCTCGTCAATCAACCCTGTGTCAACTCTGTTACAACAAACTCCTCTATCTGTCTATCTGATCAGTGACTGACTCAATGGCTGATAGTAACAGATAGGAGACCTGTTCTGTCAGGGCCTGGGGTAAATATCATCTTTAGGATTTTCTTCCACTACTATAGTATCGGGTATACAGTTAGACAAAGGGTTCCATAGGGTTCTTCGGCTGTCCCCATAAAAGCACCATTTGATTCCAGGTAGAACCCTTTTTAGTTCCAAGTTCCCTTTCCATTCCTGACAAAAAGCTTCTACATGGAACCAAAACGGGTTCCTCAAAGGGTTATCCTATGGGGACAGCCGAAGAACCCTATTAGGTTCTAGATAGCACCTTTTGTTCTAAGAGTGCAGGACATTGACCTGATTTGCCTCTATGCAATGTGTTTCTCTCAACAGTTCCTAAAACAGGGTTACATGTGGAACACATGATGTAAAAACAGTGTGTTACGTGGCTATGCCTCTCCACTCTGGACTAATTATGTTAGAAGGTTTTCCTAGCCACCGTGTTTCTACACCTGCATTGCTTGCTGTTTGGGGTTTTAGGCTGGGTTTCTGTACAGCACTTTGAGATATCAGCTGATGTACGAAGGGCTATATAAATAAATTTGATTTGATTTATTAAAACATAGTTAATCCCAGTGCAGTATATGTCCGTAATTGAAAGGAAAGTAATGGCGGTTACTGTGACTTCATCTACAGTCTAGAGGAAGGGGTCTCGTTGTAGCCTTTTAAGTTCATGGTCATCACAAACCTTTGGGATGACCTCACAGTTTATATTATACCCATTGACAACAGGCAGTGGAGGGTTTTCAGTTATAAAACAGTTTGTGAGGACTTGTGTTTCCAGGTGTAGCACTGCTTTTAAGAGGTGAGCATATTATTTATCCGTCTGAGTCAGCTGGTTCTAACCATCACCTGTCCTCAACTGTGTATTTCCACCTCACTTTTCCTAAAGTGTCGGTTTGCCCACAACTCTGACTAATATTCCAATTACAACATGATATAAATGTACATATGACTAGTCCATTTACAGCACATGGAAAATGTGAATAATGCAACTGTAGCTAAGGTCAGTTAGTCGTACCTAGCTTAAGGTCGAGCACTGACGGCCCAGTTCCTGAGACCTGAAGTAATTGAGCCCCCAGCCCGAACAATAACAGCTGATGGGCAACATTTTTATAGTGGAAAAGCATTTTGCAAAAGCAAAATGACCATAGACCTAAACCACATTCACATCTGGCAGCATGATTTCATTGAGAAACGTTACTTCAACAATGTGCCATATAAATAGACGTTTATTTATGTATTGCTCAGTTTACTAAACTCCAGTTAAATAATCGCCTCCTTACAACCTTATAGCATACATTGTTGAAGAAAACGTTCAAATGTAATACGAGTGTGAGATTATAATGAGGTTTACGGTACTGTTTGGACAGAAAGGTTGCCTGGTTTGTTCTAAGGGTAAAACACAAACATTGCACAGAAGTGAGTGATTGAAGTCAGAGCATTTCGCACAAACTGTTAAGAAGAGTAAAATGTCACCGTAGAGGGTGTATTTAAGAAATAAGGCCCAAGGGGGTGTGGTATATGGCCAATATACCATGGCTAAGGGCTGTTCTTAAGTACAATGCAACGTGGAGTGCCTGGATACAGGCCTTTGCTATGGTATATTGGCCATATATCACAAACCCCCGAGGTACCTTATTGCTTTTATAAACTGGTTACCAATGTAATTAGAGCAATAAAAATAAATGTTTTGGCATACCCGTGGTATTCGGTCGGATATACCACGGCTGTCAGCCAATCAGCATTCAGGGATCGAACCACCCGGTTTATCATTTCAAAATATGCCTACTTTCAGTATGACCGGTTACGGTTAGAGCTAGTCCCTTGGCGTTTTGCTTTTGTAAAGGATGTCACGCTGCATGCTTAGCAAGTAGTACCTCCCCTAATCGGCTCATAGCGAGACTCGAACTCAGACTTGCAAACACACGTAACCGCCCTCCTGAAGCATTCCGACTATAAAAGGTCTTCTTCAATGGCACAAGCAGCAACACTGAGTTTCACACATCCCCATCTGCTACACTGTTCATTAGTGAATTACACACGGTACTCACACAGGAAAATACCTGTAGTAGTAAGGGGTCACATTAAGCATTTGAATCACAGTGAACTGTGTTGCTAACCCATAATCAGAGCAGATGACACAGAAACCTAAATCTCATGGAATTATTGTAAATGCAGGTGTTGTCTTTTTCCTGTTATTCCTTTTATTTGTGCATTCAGCTCTTCCTTTTATGTTCTGATGTGAACATTGTATTGGAGAAAATCTAAGTCTGTCCCTTGGATTGGTGACACAGTGTGGACATACAGGCCCGCTGTGGGATACCAGAACCGCCCCTTACGAAGTTGTCTCCAGGCACTTCAGTTACACTGTTCAGCTTAAACAATGTGAGACAGATCGGCCGAACACACCGCTCCCCAAACCTTAAGTCACATTCAACATCCCCCCCATTCCTGCATCCCTTGACTCCCTTCACCTCCTCTTCTGTGATGCTTTCTTACAGAAAGGGCAGCAGGAGGAAAGAGCAGGTAAGCGGGTGGGGCAGGAAACGCTGTTCCCTTACACGGCCTCAGTCATACATGAACATGACACACCCTGTGGGTTGTTGGGAGGGCTGGCAATGTAGAGGCTGCTTCCTTTGGAGTCAGAAACCTAATTGGACAGGGTCCTCTGTGTTAGACTTGCCAGCAACTATGAAGGTTAAGAGACTTAATGAGAGCAAAAGACAGTAACAGAATAACCGTGGATGGAGGACAAAGGATGAAGCTGCCACATAATAAAATTGATTCATTTTGCACACAAGAAATAAGAATGTAAATGTACTCCTTTCACAGGCCATTTTCTCCAATACAATACAATGGTCAATAAGTCAAGTCCATTATTGAATGCAATCTATTATCAGCATAACAATTAAGACCAGACAGAATGCTTCCTATCTCTTTGATTTGTTCCTGCCGTACATACCTACATGTACGCTACGGTCACAAGACGCAGGCCTCCTAATTGTCCCTAGAATTTCTAAGCAAACAGCTGGAGGCAGGGCTTTCTCCTATAGAGCTCCATTTTTATGGAACGGTCTGCCTACCCATGTCAGAGACGCAAACTCGGTCTCAACCTTTAAGTCTTTACTGAAGACTCATCTCTTCAGTGGGTCATATGATTGAGTGTAGTCTGGCCCAGGAGTGGGAAGGTGAACGGAAAGGCTCTTGAGCAACGAACCGCCCTTGCTGTCTCTGCCTGGCCGGTTCCCCTCTTTCCACTGGGATTCTCTGCCTCTAACCCTATTACAGGGGCTGAGTCACTGGCTTACTGGGGCTCTCTCATGCCGTCCCTGGAAGGGGTGCGTCACCTGAGGCACCTTGGGTTGTGCCGTGGCGGAGATCTTTGTGGGCTATACTCAGCCTTGTCTCAGGATGGTAAGTTGGTGGTTGAAGATATCCCTCTAGTGGTGTGGGGGCTGTGCTTTGGCAAAGTGGGTGGGGTTATATCCTTCCTGTTTGGCCCTGTCCGGGGGTGTCCTCGGATGGGGCCACAGTGTCTCCTGACCCCTCCTGTCTCAGCCTCCAGTATTTATGCTGCAGTAGTTTATGTGTCGGGGGGCTAGGGTCAGTTTGTTATAGCTGGAGTACTTCTCCTGTCCTATTCAGTGTCCTGCGTGAATCTAAGTGTGCGTTCTCTAATTCTCTCCTTCTCTCTTTCTTTCTCTCTCTCGGAGGACCTGAGCCCTAGGACCATGCCCCAGGACTACCTGACATGATGACTCCTTGCTGTCCCCAGTCCACCTGGCCATGATGCTGCTCCAGTTTCAACTGTTCTGCCTTATTATTATTCGACCATGCTGGTCATTTATGAACATTTGAACATCTTGGCCATGTTCTGTTATAATCTCCACCCGGCACATCCAGAAGAGGACTTGCCACCCCACATAGCCTGGTTCCTCTCTAGGTTTCTTCCTAGGTTTTAGCCTTTCTAGGGAGTTTTTCCTAGCCACCGTGCTTCTACACCTGCATTGCTTGCTGTTTGGGGTTTTAGGCTGGGTTTCTGTACAGCACTTTGAGATATCAGCTGATGTACGAAGGGCTATATAAATACATTTTGATTTGATTTGATTCGGTGGATAAATCTTCACTTAAACAAAATTCCATAACGTGTCATTTTTTGTAATTGCATGTGTTGCTATTTCCTGCCCCAGTGAGCATTCAGTGGTGCCACAGGAGGGAGTCTGGACCTGAAAGGGACTCTGTTTGACCCCCGTTTAGGGTTTTTCTACTCTTTTATCAGCACGTTGGGATCCATTTTGATACCCCTGTGAAACAAGATATGAGTAATGAGAAACAGCGAGAAAAAGGGAAGTGGGTGATTTAGTCACATTAGGCCGGAGTTTGACCTTTCACCTCATTTATGCTGAGAGGAATGACATAATAGAGAGAAGGGGACACAAGATACATGTTTCTGCTATACATAAGAGGCAACAGAGCTATAACTGTAGCACTATGTACAGTACACCACATACATAATCCATCATTGACTTCTGTAGCTGCCAAAATGAATTGGGTTCCCAGAAACATCATCCAACCATTCCAAGCAGTGCCCTTTTCCATGCACCCAAGAGATGACATAGTTTTTTTCTCCATTTTACAAACCCAGATGGTTTACTGAGAACAAATATGAATAGGCCTACTATGGTGACAATTCCTCATCATAAGGAGTCAGTTGACCAAAATATAATCAGTGGGTTGGTGCCCTCTAAACTAGGTTAATTCAGGTGGTTGCCTCTGAAGTTGATACCTTCAAGTCTTTGAAATGCTATGGCCAAAACAAATGGTATGGAAATATGACTAGGCCTATATGAATAAATCACAGAAATGTAACTTATGTCATTTGACCTATCTGGATCATTTGACTTGTGTCTGCCGTTACCTAATTTCACTGGGAACAAGAGTTTGGTGTCATGAGGTAGCAAGTTTGAATATGTTTTCTACATCCTCCCCTTCACTCACTACATCACCCCCCCCCCCCCCCCCCCCCCAGCTTCCAGGTTTGTTACAGCTAAACCTGCTCCGGGTGTGAAAGTGGATTCTTTTCGCTCTCCACACTCGCGCGGCCCATCGTCCTCTACCGCTCGTGGGCTGTCACTGGGATTTTAAACTGGTACACGCGACCATCAACGGGACAAGAAACATTTACGACAGAAAACTCACTGAGAATAAACGTTCCTCGAAGAAATAATAATTCCAGAATAATTTACCTTTTCTGCAGGTGCAGTTTTTATCTTTGAGCTGACGGATCGCGGAGAGAGTCTGCATTTCTACAGGTGAACAAAACGTAATTATTTGGTTCGGGGTTATCAAATTGCAAACTTAGCTTTGTGCTGTAGTGTATTGTCCACGAGCGCACATAATTAATCATCTTCACACTACCTAAAATGACGCGCAAGCCGTGCGTGCCGATAATGCAACCTCCTAACCAAGACTAATCTACACATTAGCTATCTGTAAAGATGCCGCCCTACTCCCTCCTCTATGTTAAATATAACACACATACATTCATTATTCATTTCGGTTGCCTATGAAGTTTGTTCTATAGAAAGTATTTGAATCTGATGTGTGCCACAGAATCTATTTGACTCTAGCCACAAAATTAAGGAAATTAGAAGGGGGGAGATTTTCGGTGTGCCAAAAGTACTATTATAACATAATAGTATTTTGGGGGGGTGCTTATATTTGTCCTGTTACACACAAATGTGTAATGGGAATGTGATTTTTTGCATATCCCAACCCCCCCTGAGACACCCTGAGCGAGTGGGGTCACAGCCAGGGATGCCATTGTACAGTACCCCTGGAGCAATTAAGGTTAAGTGCCTTGCTCAAGGGCACAGCAACAGATTTATATATTTTTCTCCTTGTCAGCTCTGTTATTTGAATCAGCAACCTTTCGGTTAGTGGCCCAACACGCTAACCTTGAGGCTACTGCCAACCCTAAATGTGATAGATAAATTAATCTAGTCCACTTCCCTCACCTCAGCCCCACCTAACAGTTAGCCTAGCTAGCGACCTCGTCAAGAGGTTTGGACCTCTTAGTGTAACTTTTAAGGTGTTGGGACTGACAGTCAGATTGACCTGTAGATGAGTCCCAGTCAGGGCTATTCACCACATTGGTGTCAGAAGTGGGATGGCACCTCGGTGCAGCCATCCAAAGCATGTCCCATCAGTATGGACACAAGGGACTTACAAGAGTGAAGCGTTGGTACACGCTTTCTGAAAGAAGGGGTATTCTGTATTGACCTAGTACATCACCTATCCTTTTTACATCAGCAGTTGTCAAAATTACAAAGTGCTTTACAGATACCCAGCCTAAAACCCCAATGAGCAAGCAATGCAGAGGCAGAAGCACAGTGGCTAGGAAAAAACTCCCTCGAAGGCAGTAACCTAGGAAGAAACCTAGAGAGGAACCAGGCTTTGAGGGGTGTCCACTGTCCAGTCCTCTTCTGGATGCCTAATGAGTGACTTTGTTCCAGGCATTCAGACCTCTTGGCATAATGATGAAGGTGTAGGACATAATACCATGCTGATAGTGTCTATGCCTTGTTCCTGTTCCACACTACTGAGCTGAACCGTGCTGAGCCAAGCCAGACTGTGCTATCCTGGTTAAACATCCATCATAGTTGCTGGGACCGTGCTTGGCAGAACAATGTGAAAACGTGCCATCACAGTACGGTTCAAGTCTCCATGATGGTGTGAAACAGATAACAGTGCAAAAGAGCCTATAATGGGATGAGTATAAGCTAACCTTGCCTGGTACCTGCAGATTTGCCTCCATGATGCCAAAGCTTGAACACTGTCATGAGTTTCACCAATGATGGACACTGCTGTGCCAATGCTCGTCAATGTCCAAGCAGTCATCATCGACACAAACGCCAAATGAATTGACAAAATGCTCTCTAATGTGGTTTCTGTTCGATTCTAATTTACAAAAGATGTGTCCCTCTCGCTTTCAAAATCCTATATTCACGATGAGAACTCTGATCCAATCAGTGTGTTAGTCAGCAGTAGCCATCACTTCCATTAGCTATGGACCCTAACTGCTGCCATCATGTCTTACACTGCTAGCTAACCTCTCTACCTGAATGTGAGCAGTGTTACCCTGCCACTGGTCTCTCAGTGGAATGGAAAAGTGTTTACATTGGGCCTAATGTTGTCAGAGCTCCTATAATACCAGCTTCAGGGGGAACAGACCGGGTCTTATGGGCCCCAGCCTCACCGGGAATAGACCGTACCACACCAGCTCAATGGAAACACTGTGGGGGTTAGCTGTTAGCACGGCGCTCAAATAACCTGGCGGCTAATGAACTGTCACTTTTTTTCTCCAAACAAAACGTTTTTAGTCCCTGTTCGCCTGAAAAGCCCTGGCCCTGCCAGGTTTGAACCTTGGTTCCAGGGTTGGCTATGTCTTTCCATGCACGTACCAGTTATTAACTCTTTGCTAGTGGTTGGTTTTTAGATGTCTGATTCTGTTAAAGTTTATGGGGTTTGACAGTATTGAAAACAGCCATTCTCTTCATATTGACCCTACTACACTGATTCAAGGAAGCCAGCAATATGTTAAACAATGATTTCATTGTTATGCAGCTCAAGTTTTTCTAGAATGATGGAGCTTATATGATGACCCTGCCTCTTTTTGCACGTACTGTATTAGATCATAGAGGCAGAATAGAGACAGTAGTTACCTAACTTAATGGGGGATGTTAGACAGGGTTTGAGACAGGGAGATAGTTGAGAAGGCTGAAAGGTTGAGGTGGACTAATGCATTGAACCCTCATCTCTAGGGTATGTGGTTTGGAGGTGTCAGTGATACCGCTAGATCAGCCTCTTGCACTACTGTCCCATAGTGTCTCTTAGAACTCCTCCGCACCACATGTATCATCATGTCACAGTAGAATTTGCAGGGACGTGCAGAATCCATGGGCTCTGCCAGAGTGGGATCCCTCTCTACCTCTCTACTGGACAAATCTTGGCTGTCCTCCTGGGAGGTTATCCCAGGACAGTGGTCTAATACTGGGATTTTTCCTGTCCTGCTGAGAGGTTATCCCAGGACACTGGTCCTGTACTGGGATTATTCCTGTCCTGCTGAGAGGTTATCTCAGGACACTGGTCCAATACTGGGATTCTTCCTGTCCTGCTGAGAGGTTATCCCAGGACACTGGTCCAGTACTGGGATTCTTCCTGTCCTGCTGAGAGGTTATCCCAGGACACTGGTCCAATACTGGGATTCTTCCTGTCCTGCTGAGAGGTTACTCCAGGACACTGGTCCAGTACTGGGATTCTTCCTGTCCTGCTGAGAGGTTATCCCAGGACACTGGTCCAGTACTGGGATTCTTCCTGTCCTGTTGAGAGGTTATCCCAGGACACTGGTCCAATATTGGGATTCTTCCTGTCCTGCTGAGAGGTTATCCCAGGACACTGGTCCAGTACTGGGATTCTTCCTGTCCTGCTGAGAGGTTATCCCAGGACACTGGTCCAGTACTGGGATTCTTCCTGTCCTGCTGAGAGGTTATCCCAGGACACTGGTCCAGTACTGGGATTCTTCCTGTCCTGCTGAGAGGTTACTCCAGGACACTGGTCCAGTACTGGGATTCTTCCTGTCTGAGAGGTTACTCCAGGACACTGGTCCAGTACTGGGATTCTTCCTGTCCTGCTGAGAGGTTATCCCAGGACACTGGTCCAGTACTGGGATTCTTCCTGTCCTGCTGAGAGGTTATCCCAGGACACTGGTCCAGTACTGGGATTCTTCCTGTCCTGCTGAGAGGTTACTCCAGGACACTGGTCCAGTACTGGGATTCTTCCTGTCCTGCTGAGAGGTTATCCCAGGACACTGGTCCAGTACTGGGATTCTTCCTGTCCTGCTGAGAGGTTACTCCAGGACACTGGTCCAGTACTGGGATTCTTCCTGTCCTGCTGAGAGGTTATCCCAGGACACTGGTCCAGTACTGGGATTCTTCCTGTCCTGCTGAGAGGTTATCCCAGGACACTGGTCCAGTACTGGGATTCTTCCTGTCCTGCTGAGAGGTTATCCCAGGACACTGGTCCAGTACTGGGATTCTTCCTGTCCTGCTGAGAGGTTATCCCAGGACACTGGTCCAGTACTGGGATTCTTCCTGTCCTGCTGAGAGGTTATCCCAGGACACTGGTCCAGTACTGGGATTCTTCCTGTCCTGCTGAGAGGTTATCCCAGGACACTGGTCCAGTACTGGGATTCTTCCTGTCCTGCTGAGAGGTTATCCCAAGACACTGGTCCAGTACTGGGATTCTTCCTGTCCTGCTGAGAGGTTATCCCAGGACACTGGTCCAGTACTGGGATTCTTCCTGTCCTGCTGAGAGGTTATCCCAGGACACTGGTCCAGTACTGGGATTCTTCCTGTCCTGCTGAGAGGTTATCCCAGGACACTGGTCCAATACTGGGATTCTTCCTGTCCTGCTGAGAGGTTATCCCAGGACACTGGTCCAATACTGGGATTCTTCCTGTCCTGCTGAGAGGTTATCCCAGGACACTGGTCCAGTACTGGGATTCTTCCTGTCCTGCTGAGAGGTTATCCCAGGACACTGGTCCAGTACTGGGATTCTTCCTGTCCTGCTGAGAGGTTATCCCAGGACACTGGTCCAGTACTGGGATTCTTCCTGTCCTGCTGAGAGGTTATCCCAGGACACTGGTCCAGTACTGGGATTCTTCCTGTCCTGCTGAGAGGTTATCCCAGGACACTGGTCCAGTACTGGGATTCTTCCTGTCCTGCTGAGAGGTTATCCCAGGACACTGGTCCAGTACTGGGATTCTTCCTGTCCTGCTGAGAGGTTATCCCAGGACACTGGTCCAGTACTGGGATTCTTCCTGTCCTGCTGAGAGGTTATCCCAGGACAGAGGTTATCCCAGGACACTGGTCCAGTACTGGGATTCTTCCTGTCCTGCTGAGAGGTTATCCCAGGACACTGGTCCAGTACTGGGATTCTTCCTGTCCTGCTGAGAGGTTATCCCAGGACACTGGTCCAGTACTGGGATTCTTCCTGTCCTGCTGAGAGGTTATCCCAGGACACTGGTCCAATACTGGGATTCTTCCTGTCCTGTTGAGAGGTTATCCCAGGACACTGGTCCAGTACTGGGATTCTTCCTGTCCTGCTGAGAGGTTATCCCAGGACACTGGTCCAGTACTGGGATTCTTCCTGTCCTGCTGAGAGGTTATCCCAGGACACTGGTCCAGTACTGGGATTCTTCCTGTCCTGCTGAGAGGTTATCCCAGGACACTGGTCCAGTACTGGGATTCTTCCTGTCCTGCTGAGAGGTTATCCCAGGACACTGGTCCAGTACTGGGATTCTTCCTGTCCTGCTGAGAGGTTACTCCTGGACACTGGTCCAGTACTGGGATTCTTCCTGTCCTGCTGAGAGGTTATCCCAGGACACTGGTCCAGTACTGGGATTCTTCCTGTCCTGCTGAGAGGTTACCCCAGGACACTGGTCCAGTACTGGGATTCTTCCTGTCCTGCTGAGAGGTTATCCCAGGACACTGGTCCAGTACTGGGATTCTTCCTGTCCTGCTGAGAGGTTATCCCAGGACACTGGTCCAGTACTGGGATTCTTCCTGTCCTGCTGAGAGGTTATCCCAGGACACTGGTCCAGTACTGGGATTCTTCCTGTCCTGCTAAGAGGTTATCCCAGGACACTGGTCCAGTACTGGGATTCTTCCTGTCCTGCTGAGAGGTTATCCCAGGACACTGGTCCAGTACTGGGATTCTTCCTGTCCTGCTGAGAGGTTATCCCAGGACACTGGTCCAGTACTGGGATTCTTCCTGTCCTGCTGAGAGGTTATCCCAGGACACTGGTCCAGTACTGGGATTCTTCCTGTCCTGCTGAGAGGTTATCCCAGGACACTGGTCCAGTACTGGGATTCTTCCTGTCCTGCTGAGAGGTTATCCCAGGACACTGGTCCAGTACTGGGATTCTTCCTGTCCTGCTGAGAGGTTATCCCAGGACACTGGTCCAGTACTGGGATTCTTCCTGTCCTGCTGAGAGGTTATCCCAGGACACTGGTCCAGTACTGGGATTCTTCCTGTCCTGCTGAGAGGCTATCCCAGGACACTGGTCCAATACTGGGATTCTTCCTGTCCTGTTGAGAGGTTATCCCAGGACACTGGTCCAGTACTGGGATTCTTCCTGTCCTGCTGAGAGGTTATCCCAGGACACTGGTCCAGTACTGGGATTCTTCCTGTCCTGCTGAGAGGTTATCCCAGGACACTGGTCCAGTACTGGGATTCTTCCTGTCCTGCTGAGAGGTTATCCCAGGACACTGGTCCAGTACTGGGATTCTTCCTGTCCTGCTGAGAGGTTATCCCAGGACACTGGTCCAGTACTGGGATTCTTCCTGTCCTGCTGAGAGGTTATCCCAGGACACTGGTCCAGTACTGGGATTCTTCCTGTCCTGCTGAGAGGTTATCCCAGGACACTGGTCCAGTACTGGGATTCTTCCTGTCCTGCTGAGAGGTTATCCCAGGACACTGGTCCAGTACTGGGATTCTTCCTGTCCTGCTGAGAGGTTATCCCAGGACACTGGTCCAGTACTGGGATTCTTCCTGTCCTGCTGAGAGGTTATCCCAGGACACTGGTCCAGTACTGGGATTCTTCCTGTCCTGCTGAGAGGTTATCCCAGGACACTGGTCCAGTACTGGGATTCTTCCTGTCCTGCTGAGAGGTTATCCCAGGACACTGGTCCAATACTGGGATTCTTCCTGTCCTGCTGAGAGGTTATCCCAGGACACTGGTCCAGTACTGGGATTCTTCCTGTCCTGCTGAGAGGTTATCCCAGGACACTGGTCCAGTACTGGGATTCTTCCTGTCCTGCTGAGAGGTTATCCCAGGACACTGGTCCAGTACTGGGATTCTTCCTGTCCTGCTGAGAGGTTATCCCAGGACACTGGTCCAGTACTGGGATTCTTCCTGTCCTGCTGAGAGGTTATCCCAGGACACTGGTCCAGTACTGGGATTCTTCCTGTCCTGCTGAGAGGTTATCCCAGGACACTGGTCCAATACTGGGATTCTTCCTGTCCTGTTGAGAGGTTATCCCAGGACACTGGTCCAGTACTGGGATTCTTCCTGTCCTGCTGAGAGGTTATCCCAGGACACTGGTCCAGTACTGGGATTCTTCCTGTCCTGCTGAGAGGTTATCCCAGGACACTGGTCCAGTACTGGGATTCTTCCTGTCCTGCTGAGAGGTTATCCCAGGACACTGGTCCAGTACTGGGATTCTTCCTGTCCTGCTGAGAGGTTATCCCAGGACACTGGTCCAGTACTGGGATTCTTCCTGTCCTGCTGAGAGGTTATCCCAGGACACTGGTCCAGTACTGGGATTCTTCCTGTCCTGCTGAGAGGTTATCCCAGGACACTGGTCCAGTACTGGGATTCTTCCTGTCCTGCTGAGAGGTTATCCCAGGACACTGGTCCAGTACTGGGATTCTTCCTGTCCTGCTGAGAGGTTATCCCAGGACACTGGTCCAGTACTGGGATTCTTCCTGTCCTGCTGAGAGGTTATCCCAGGACACTGGTCCAGTACTGGGATTCTTCCTGTCCTGCTGAGAGGTTATCCCAGGACACTGGTCCAGTACTGGGATTCTTCCTGTCCTGCTGAGAGGTTATCCCAGGACACTGGTCCAGTACTGGGATTCTTCCTGTCCTGCTGAGAGGTTATCCCAGGACACTGGTCCAGTACTGGGATTCTTCCTGTCCTGCTGAGAGGTTATCCCAGGACACTGGTCCAGTACTGGGATTCTTCCTGTCCTGCTGAGAGGTTATCCCAGGACACTGGTCCAGTACTGGGATTCTTCCTGTCCTGTTGAGAGGTTATCCCAGGACACTGGTCCAGTACTGGGATTCTTCCTGTCCTGCTGAGAGGTTATCCCAGGACACTGGTCCAGTACTGGGATTCTTCCTGTCCTGCTGAGAGGTTATCCCAGGACACTGGTCCAGTACTGGGATTCTTCCTGTCCTGCTGAGAGGTTATCCCAGGACACTGGTCCAGTACTGGGATTCTTCCTGTCCTGCTGAGAGGTTATCCCAGGACACTGGTCCAGTACTGGGATTCTTCCTGTCCTGCTGAGAGGTTATCCCAGGACACTGGTCCAGTACTGGGATTCTTCCTGTCCTGCTGAGAGGTTATCCCAGGACACTGGTCCAGTACTGGGATTCTTCCTGTCCTGCTGAGAGGTTATCCCAGGACACTGGTCCAGTACTGGGATTCTTCCTGTCCTGCTGAGAGGTTATCCCAGGACACTGGTCCAGTACTGGGATTCTTCCTGTCCTGCTGAGAGGTTATCCCAGGACACTGGTCCAGTACTGGGATTCTTCCTGTCCTGCTGAGAGGTTATCCCAGGACACTGGTCCAGTACTGGGATTCTTCCTGTCCTGCTGAGAGGTTATCCCAGGACACTGGTCCAGTACTGGGATTCTTCCTGTCCTGCTGAGAGGTTATCCCAGGACACTGGTCCAGTACTGGGATTCTTCCTGTCCTGCTGAGAGGTTATCCCAGGACACTGGTCCAGTACTGGGATTCTTCCTGTCCTGCTGAGAGGTTATCCCAGGACACTGGTCCAGTACTGGGATTCTTCCTGTCCTGCTGAGAGGTTATCCCAGGACACTGGTCCAGTACTGGGATTCTTCCTGTCCTGCTGAGAGGTTATCCCAGGACACTGGTCCAGTACTGGGATTCTTCCTGTCCTGCTCAGGTCTAATGTATTATTACTTAATCAGGCTTGGGTGTTGAAGGGAGAGTTATTGATCTGATGTTTGTTGTTTAAGGCAGTGTGACAGTTGACTTGACGCTTTACGTTGATTTATACCTATGTAACTATACGGGAATAACTGAATAATTGTATTCTGTGTCTACGCTTTCCATTCAGAGTCTATGCTGACTCACAACAATCAACCCAGATATTTTTGTACACAGTATTAACTATGTATATGCACAATCTTGTAACTGGAGATCAAGGATGAAAAATATGAATGTAAGCTCACACAAGATCTGAAATGGCTTCATGCTGTTATGTTATGGCTATCTTCACACAAGATCTGAAATGGCTTCATGCTGTTATGTTATGGCTATCTTCACACAAGATCTGAGATGGTTTCATGCTGTTATGTTATGGCTATCTTCACACAAGATCTGAAATGGCTTCATGCTGTTATGTTATGGCTATCTTCACACAAGATCTGAAATGGTTTCATGCTGTTATGTTATGACTATCTTCACACAAGATCTGAAATGGCTTCATGCTGTTAGGAGTATCTTCACACAAGATCTGAAATGGCTTCATGCTGTTAGGAGTATCTTCACACAAGATCTGAAATGGCTTCATGCTGTTATGTTATGGCTATCTTCTCACAATATCTGAAATGGTTTCATGCTGTTATGTTATGGCTATCTTCACACAAGATCTGAAATGGCTTCATGCTGTTAGGAGTATCTTCACACAAGATCTGAAATGGCTTCATGCTGTTAGGAGTATCTTCACACAAGATCTGAAATGGCTTCATGCTGTTATGTTATGGCTATCTTCTCACAATATCTGAAATGGTTTCATGCTGTTATGTTATGGCTATCTTCACACAAGATCTGAAATGGTTTCATGCTGTTAGGAGTATCTTCACACAATATCTGAAATGGTTTCATGCTGTTATGTTATGGCTATCTTCACACAAGATCTGAAATGGTTTCATGCTGTTAGGAGTATCTTTAGATATCTGAAATGGTTTCATGCTGTTATGTTATGGCTATCTTCACACAAGATCTGAAATGGCTTCATGCTGTTAGGAGTATCTTCACACAAGATCTGAAATGGTTTCATGCTGTTATGTTATGGCTATCTTCACACAAGGGGGTAAACACAGTTAGGTACTCAGAAAAGATGGAACAGTAAGGAAATTGCATTTGCTTTTTGCTCAGAAAAGGACTTTATTCTGGCGTGACAATATAGCCTAGAGCTGGGCGATATGGACAGCAATCCATATGGTGATAAATTGATGCGATAACAATAAATAGAAATATAAGTTTATAACATTAATGTACACCATCGTTTTTTACTACTAGTTTGATGGTTTTATCCATCAATTGTCCCATTAACAATCACACATATTATCAAACTTATTTCATTTAAAACTTCACATTTCTCTAGTATAGGCTACTTATGGTAATGAAGAATATCAGCAAAATGCCTGTGATTAGAGTGTTCTGTCTGGTCGGTTATGGATCATTTTCAGTTTATTGTCCCAGATCTAATATAGCCCCCCACCTGTAACCCGCTATAGATAGAATCAGTACCCTGTCTTCTTCTTATGTTAGGATAAGTGTGGGAAACATGCTGTGTTAGTGGGTGTAACCATCCGGCATGGTCTGGGAATAGCATGTTGCTCACAGTGACCCCAGTGTTAGGTTAGAGTCTTAGGGTGCATCCCACATGGCACCCTATTCCCTATATAGTGCATTTATTTTGACAAGAGCCCTATGGGACCTGGTCAAAAGTAGTGCACTATAAAGGGGATAGGGTATCATTTGGGATGAAGACTTACTGTCATGGCTCATTTACTGGTCACATCCCATCAAGAGAACAACTGTGATTATTTCATTACCATTAGTCTCGGCAGCCAGAACCAAATAAACTACTGTTGAAGATG